>NC_060173.1:32864037-32909037 GCF_021184085.1 Oncorhynchus gorbuscha | reverse complement strand
TGTGGGAGGTATTGGAGTGTGTTTGTGACACTGTGGGAGGTATTGGAGTGTGTTTGTGACACTGGGAGGTGGGACATTGGAGTGTGTTTGTGACACTGTGGGAGGTATTGGTGTTTGTGTGTGGAGGTATTGGAGTGTGTGACGTGACACTGTGGAGGTATTGGAGTGTGTTTGTGACACTGTGGGAGGTATTGGAGTGTGTTTGTGACACTGTGGGAGGTATTGGAGTGTGTTTGTGACACTGTGGGAGAGGTATTGACACTGTGAGTGTGTTTTGTGACACTGTGGGAGGTATTGGAGTGTGTGACGTGACACTGTGGGAGTTATTGGAGTGTGTTTGTGACACTGTGGGAGGGAGTGTTTTGTGACACTGTGTGTGTGACGTGACACTGTGGGAGGTATTGGAGTGTGTGACGTGACACTGTGGGAGGTATTGGAGTGTGTGACGTGACACTGTGGGAGGTATTGGAGTGTGTGACGTGACACTGTGGGAGGTATTGGAGTGTGTGACGTGACACTGTGGGAGGTATTGGAGTGTGTGACGTGACACTGTGGGAGGTATTGGAGTGTGTGACGTGACACTGTTGGAGGTATTGGAGTGTGTGACGTGACACTGTGGGAGGTATTGGAGTGTGTGACGTGACACTGTGGGAGGTATTGGAGTGTGTGACGTGACACTGTGGGAGGTATTGGAGTGTGTGACGTGACACTGTGGGAGGTATTGGAGTGTGTGACGTGACACTGTGGGAGGTATTGGAGTGTGTGACGTGACACTGTGGGAGGTATTGGAGTGTGTGACGTGACACTGTGGGAGGTATTGGAGTGTGTGACGTGACACTGTGGGAGGTATTGGAGTGTGTGACGTGACACTGTGGGAGGTATTGGAGTGTGTGACGTGACACTGTGGGAGGTATTGGAGTGTGTGACGTGACACTGTGGGAGGTATTGGAGTGTGGGAGGTATTGACGTGACACTGTGGGAGGTATTGGAGTGTGTGACGTGACACTGTGGGAGGTATTGGAGTGTGTGACGTGACACTGTGGGAGGTATTGGAGTGTGTGACACTGTGGGACACACTGTGGGAGGTATTGGAGTGTGTGACGTGACACTGTGGGAGGTATTGGAGTGTGTGACGTGACACTGTGGGAGGTATTGGAGTGTGTGACGTGACACTGTGGGAGGTATTGGAGTGTGTGACGTGTCTTTGAACGTTGCAATCTGGTGCTGATAGGTCTGGTATCCCTGTTAGGCCAGAGATCATACATTCCATATGTTTCATACCTGTCATATAGGTTTGTTAATGTTGTCTTGCTTATTTCCCTGCTTATTTGTCCTTGGTGAGTTAGGCTTAAAGTCTGTCCAATGTCCAGTCTGTCCAATTCCTATTCTAGATGGTTCTAGAACCGGCCAAACCCGGACGACCCTGAGCCAGTTCTGCAGCACCCTATGGGACTCCCAATCACGTCCGGTTGTGCCACAGCCTCAATTCTAACCAGGGTGTCTGTAGTGACTCCTCTGAGATGCAGTGTCTTAGACCACTGTGCCACTCGGAAGCACACTAGTCATGCTGATGATTATAGAATGTTTGTGTAAAACATTTGCCTGATGTTGCAAGAACATTCCTAGAACCCATTTAATCTATTCTTTAAATGTTCCCAGAACGTTTCATTAGGTTGTGGGAACCGTCTGTTGCGAACATTGTGGGAACATCACAAAATATATGTTCTCAAAACAACAAAAAATGGTCCAATTATGCAGATGATTCTACAATGTTTCTTTTAGGATGCAAAAATAACATTCACCTGATGTTGCAAGAACGTTCCTAGAACACATTTAATATGTTTAAAGGTTCCCAGAATGTTTCTTTAGGTTGTGGGAATATTGTCGGGCTATGACTGTCCAGTTGTGCTGACATTCCGATAATGTCTGACAGAACAGACTTTCTGTGTTCTTTAAAGGTTCCCAGAACATTTAATTAGGTTGTGGGAATAATGTGGGTACAAGATATAGGTTCCCAAAGCACAAAATATGCTCAGTTGTGATGACATTCATACAATGTTTAAGTTATGTTGAACAAGACATTCCTATAATGTTGTAAGAATGTTGCCAGAACACCTGGTCTATGTTCTTTAAAGGGTCCCAGAACATTTAATTCAATTATGGGCGCTGTCTGGGATGTTGCAAGAATATGCACAGAACATTCCCACAATGTTGCACAATGTTCCACAATTTCCAAATAAGTTATGAAATTCATAGCAAATTCCTTCATACACTGTGTTATTATACCTGGAAACCTAATGAGGACTTTTGGGGAATGTTCTGTGGTGGTTGTTTTATACAGCATTCTTTGAATGTTTTTGCGACGTTATCATACTAATGTTAGATGAAACCCGAAATAGAACTGGGAATTTTAGCTAATGTTTCCGGTTCGCTGGTTTGTCTCTGTAGAGGAATATATGAATGTTTATAGCTAATATTCTGTAATCTCACCCCCTCTCCCAGGTGAGGCCAGATGACAGAGTGGTCCATACAGGCCAAGGTCTCCTCATTCGCTCTCTCCATCCTGCCGATGCTGGCATGTACGTGTGTATGGCACTGGAGCACACACACTTCACACACACTCTGCTCCGCCTCACGCTGCGCCTCATTTCGTACGGGCATCTTGACGGGCGGCCAAAGCCCAGCAAGGTCCCCAGTGTTGAGGTTCGCCCCGGGGCAGTGGCTCGTCAGCGCTATAAGGACTACCTGCGTGTGATGAGTTCTCCCATTGGCTCGCTGGAGGAGTACTGTGATTCGCTTTGGCTGGAGAAGAGGCCGGCCAATAGGAGAGGTGGAAGAGGGCAGGGGGTGGGGAAATGGAAACACATCCAGGAGCTGAAGAAAAGCAGGAAAAGGCGACACCACGGAGAGAGGAATGGAGAGAGGGATAAGGAGATGGATGGACAGAGGGTAGTGAGGCGGAGGAGAGGGTGAGCTGGTGAGGATACCAAAAAGGAGGAGTGAGAACAGCAGTCATAAAAAGTGTCATTAGGGGAACCCATCAATGTTTATAGTGGTAAAGGGGGGTCATGGGTAAGATGATCAAACAAGTAGTTAGACTTGAGGGAAGTTATAGGGACCACAATACAATCTTAGAAAAAAATCATTCCAATAAGGGTTCTTTGGCAGTCCCCATAGGAGAGCCCTTTCTGGTTCCAGCTAGAACCTTTTTGGGTTCCATGTAGGAGCCTCTGTAGAAAGAGTTGCACCTTGAACCAAAATGGTTCTACTTGAAACCAAAAAGGGTTCAATGAGGGTGTAGACTGCTGTCACAGGTATGATGGTATTTTATACCAGTCAAACACTCATAGGACTTACATAGGTCTGGCTTTTCAAACTACACTACCCATGATCCCTCTGGCTGTGCCCAGGTTTGTATCTCAATATTGTCTCCGTGCGTTTACTGTTTTATGGTTGTGGCGAGAAGGGGTATTTTTCACAAACACAGCATTTTTTAAATTGTTCCAAACATCAGATTTCGAAGTGTTTAACGTTAAATTCAGGCATTAACTCCAAATTCTCAAGGTTAGTCATTAACTTTGAATGGTTAAGGTTAGGGTAAGGTTAGGGTAAGGTTAGGGTAAGAATAAGGGTAACGGTTAAGTTTTTTTGGATAGGCTTGAAACTAAAAATAATTTATATTGCTAGATTTTAACTTTCAATCTGAGGCAGATGCTTATCCACCATTCCCGTCCACAACACCCAAGCAAAACCAGTGTCCCCGTTGTCCCTTGTGGCCAGTTTCCACGTCATCTCCCATCGTCCTCAGACATGGATGGACGTTGAATATTGACTAGTATCATGGGTGACATGGCTAAGCCAGTATGGCCTGAGTTCACAACAAGTGTGTGATGTCAGTGAACTTCGCTGCATCCCTTCTATCCATGACCCTATATGATCCTATTGAGATGTGGCCCATAGGTCAGTAGTGTGTGTGTTAATCAGATGCATTCATGTTGAATTACTGTAAATAACATGTACAGGAGAAACTGCATGCTCTAGATAAGCTTAGCTATGACCTATTCTACTGCTACTATAATAATCGTGTATTATGTCTGGAATGAACAAAGAATCATATTTTTGTACAAAGTGAATGTTTCTGTTTTTGTAGGTGTATTTTGGTATTGTCTAAAAGTTATTTAAATAAACTCTTGCCTTATGATCCTGAATGAGTATGGAGAGGGAGAGAGAATGAGTATGGAGAGGGAGAGAGAATGAGTATGGAGAGGGAGAGAGAATGAGTATGGAGAGAGAATGAGTATGGAGAGGGAGAGAGAATGAGTATGGAGAGGGAGAGATAATGAGTATGGAGGGTGAGAGATAATGAGTATGGAGAGGGAGAGATAATGAGTATGGAGGGTGAGAGAGAATGAGTATGGAGAGGGAGAGAGAATGAGTATGGAGGGGAGAGAGAATGAGTATGGAGGGTGAGTATGGAGAGGGAGAGAGAATGAGTATGGAGAGGGAGAGAGAATGAGTATGGAGAGGGAGAGAGAATGGAGGGTGATAAGAGGGAGAGAGAATGAGTATGGAGGGGAGAGAGAATGAGTATGGATGGAGAGGGAGAGAGAATGAGTATGGAGAGGGAGAGAGAATGAGTATGGAGAGGAGAATGAGATGGAGATGAGTATGGAGAGGGAGAGAGAATGAGTATGGAGGGGAGAGAGAATGAGAGATAATGAGTATGGAGAGGGAGAGATAATGAGTATGGAGGGGAGAGAGAATGAGATGGAGAATGAGTATGGAGAGGGAGAGAGAATGAATATGGAGAGGGAGGGAGAGAGAATGAGTATGGAGAGGGAGAGAGAATGAGTATGAGTATGGAGAGGGAGAGAATGAGTATGGAGAGGGAGAGAGAATGAGTATGGAGAGGGAGAGAGAATGAGTATGGAGAGGGAGAGAGAATGAGTATGGAGAGGAGAGAATGAGTATGGAGAGGGAGAATGAATGAGTATGGAGGAGAGAGAATGAGTATGGAGAGAATGAGTATGGAGAGGGAGAGAGAATGAGTATGGAGAGGGAGAGAGAATGAGTATGGAGAGGGAGAGAGAATGAGTATGGAGAGGGAGAGAGAATGAGTATGGAGAGGGAGAGAGAATGAGTATGGAGAGGGAGAGAGAATGAGTATGGAGAGGGAGAGAGAATGAGGAGAGGAGAGGGGAGAGAGAATGAGTATGGAGAGGGAGAGAGAATGAGTAGTGGAGAGGGAGAGAGAATGAGTATGGAGAGGGAGAGATAATGAGTATGGAGAGAAGAATGAGTATGGAGGGGGAGAGAGAATGAGTATGGAGAGGGAGAGAGAAATGAGTATGGAGAGAGAGAATGAGTATGGAGAGGGAGAGAGAATGAGTATGGAGAGGGAGAGAGAATGAGTATGGAGAGGGAGAGAGAATGAGTATGGAGAGGGAGAGAGAATGAGTATGGAGAGGGAGAGAGAATGAGTA
This sequence comes from Oncorhynchus gorbuscha, assembly GCF_021184085.1. Classification (NCBI taxonomy): domain Eukaryota; kingdom Metazoa; phylum Chordata; class Actinopteri; order Salmoniformes; family Salmonidae; genus Oncorhynchus; species Oncorhynchus gorbuscha. The sequence goes on along the minus strand of NC_060173.1, from coordinate 32,903,554 downwards.
TGGAGAGGGAGAGAGAGTATGAGAGGGAGAGAGAATGAGTATGGAGAGGGAGAGAGAGTATGAGTATGGAGAGGGAGAGAGAATGAGTATGGAGAGGGAGAGAGGAGTATGGAGAAGAATGAGTATGGATGGTATGGAGAGGAGAGAGAATGAGTATGGAGAGGGAGAGAGAATGAGTATGGAGGGAGGAGAATGAGAATGGAGAGGGAGATGAGTATGGAGGGAGAGAGAATGAATGGAGAGGGAGAGAGAATGAGTATGGAGGGAGAGAGAATGAGTATGGAGAGGGAGAGAGAATATGGAGAGGGAGAGAGAATGAGGGAGAGGGAGAGAAATGAGTATGGAGAGGGAGAGAGAATGAGTATGGAGAGGGAGAGAGAATGAGTATGGAGAGGGAGAGAGAATGAGTATGGAGAGGGAGAGAGAATGAGTATGGAGAGGGAGAGAGAATGAGTATGGAGAGGGAGAGAGAATGAGTATGGAGAGGGAGAGAGAATGAGTATGGAGAGGGAGAGAGAATGAGTATGGAGAGGGAGAGAGAATGAGTATGGAGGGTGAGAGATAATGAGTATGGAGAGGGAGAGAGAATGAGTATGGAGAGGGAGAGAGAATGAGTATGGAGAGGGAGAGAGAATGAGAAGAGGGAGAGAGAATGAGTATGGAGAGGGAGAGAGAATGAGTATGGAGAGGGAAAGAGAATGAGTATGGAGAGGGAGAGAGAATGAGTATGGAGAGGGGAGAGAGAATGAGTATGGAGAGGGAGAGAGAATGAGTATGGAGGGGAGAGAGAATGAGTATGGAGAGGGAGAGAAATGAGTATGGAGAGGGAGAGAGAATGAGTATGGAGAGGGAGAGAATGAGTATGGAGAGGGAAAGAGAATGAGTATGGAGAGGGAGAGAGAATGAGTATGGAGAGGAGAGAGAATGAGTATGGAGAGGGAAAGAGAATGAGTATGGAGGGGAGGAGAATGAGTATGGAGAGAGAGAGTATGGAGAGGGAGAGAGAATGAGTATGGAGAGGGAGAGAGAATATGGAGAGGGAGAGAAATGAGTATGGAGGGTGAGAGAAATGAGTATGGAGGAGAGAATGAGTATGGAGAGGGAGAAGAATGAGTATGGAGAGGGAGAGAGAATGAGTATGAGAATGAGTATGGAGAGAGAATGAGTATGGAGAGGGAGAGAGAATGAGTATGGAGAGAGAGAATGAGGAGAGAATGAGTATGGAGAGGAGAGAATGAGTATGGAGAGGGAGAGAGAATGAGTATGGAGAGGGAGAGAGAATGAGTATGGAGAGGGAGAGAGAATGAGTATGGAGAGGGAGAGAGAATGAGTATGGAGAGGGAGAGAGAATGAGAGAGAAATAAAAAGTGCATCATAAGTGTATTTTTGTACCGCAGTGAACTTTTTCAGCTCAGCTGGTCCAGTCCTGATATAACAGCAGCCTTGCGCACACACACACACACCCAGACACACACACACAGACATACACACACAGACACACACACCCAGACACACACACAGACACACACACACAGACACACACACACACACACACACACACACACACACACACACACACACACACACACACACACACAGACACACACCCAGACACACACACACAGACACACACACAGACACACACCCAGACACACACACACAGACACACACACGCACACACACACAGACACACACGCCCAGACACACACACGCACACACACACAGACACACACTCACACACGCGTGCACGCACACCCAGACACACACACACAGACACACACGCACACACACACAGACACACACACCCAGACACACACACACACAGACACGCACACACAGACACGCACACACAGACACACATACACAGACACGCACACACAGACACACACACGCACACACACACACAGACACACACACGCACACACACACACACTGCATGGAGATGTCAGGATGATTCAGTTCCAGCTGGCCGTAGATGCTGTAGGGCAGAACTGTGTGTCCGGGAGATACAGCTGATGTACTTGATATATTGGTTTGTCAGTATTGGGATGATAGGACAGACTATATCAGCATAAAGCCTAAGGGTTTTTTGGTTCTTGTGGTCTTGTGGTCTTGCGATGTAGTGTTATATAACCTTTGTATTCTGAATAGAAAGTTAGTGTTATATTATTGACTATATTGCTCTGGCAACGTTGATATTAGTCTGACAATGTAATTCACTGTGTATCACCTCATGACTGTCCCTAATTACTATCAGGAGTTTACTTAGATATGATTGGTTTAAGTAATGCAATTCCTCAAATATGATTAGTTTAGATGGCATCTCCTTTGTCAGTGCTGACTGGTATAAGTAGACAGTTGTAGATCAACCTTCAGATAAGAGTCTAGATTTGATCGACCTTGTTACCCTGACATGCTCCCTGAGGCGTGATTCCATTTGGTTCCCTATCCCTTCACCTACATGCTGTATGTTTTCCTTGACCTACGTAGTAGCACCTTCCCCTTTCCCCTGCTTTCCTTGTTAGTGATGGTCCTTGTAGCCCTACAATAGACTTAAAGATGCACTCTGGGATCTTAAGCACTTTTATTTTTACACATTTTGCACAAATTGGATTTGTAAAATATCATACAAATTGCAAAATGTGTAAAATATCACATGAAATGGATGACGTAGTACACAATTGGATGATGTAGTACACAAAAACTGTAGTGCACAACTTTTGAGAGTGCATCTTTAATATAGCTTCAGCCATGTTCATTTCTCCCATCTATAGAAATAACTGAAGCACACAGGAAGGACACACCATTTTGGAAATTGCTTTAAATATGATTGCAGTTGTTGTATGGCATTGAAAAACACTGCTTGGTGTAAAAGGTTGTTTCTCTCGCATCATTTGATGCCAGAACATATACATTTTCCTTCTCCTCCCCGCAGCGATTTCCCTCTCTGTCCCATAACAATGATGATTAATATTTCAGCTTGACTGTGTGTTGCATTGAGGAGCTCTTCTAACTCAGCCTATTGCTTATTTATCAGTAAGAGGAACAGAACACAGAGGATCTCTCTCTCTCTGAAAGGAAACAGGAGACCAGGGGGAGCAGAGGATCTCTCTCTCTCTGAAAGGAAACAGGAGACCAGGGGGAGCAGAGGATCTCTCTCTCTGAAAGGAAACAGGAGACCAGGGGGAGCAGAGGATCTCTCTCTCTGAAAGGAAACAGGAGACCAGGGGGAGCAGAGGATCTCTCTCTCTCTGAAAGGAAACAGGAGACCAGGGGGAGCAGAGGATCTCTCTCTCTCTGAAAGGAAACAGGAGACCAGGGGGAGCAGAGGATCTCTCTCTCTCTGAAAGGAAACAGGAGACCAGGGGGAGCAGAGGATCTCTCTCTCTGAAAGGAAACAGGAGACCAGGGGGAGCAGAGGATCTCTCTCTCTGAAAGGAAACAGGAGACCAGGGGGAGCAGAGGATCTCTCTCTCTGAAAGGAAACAGGAGACCAGGGGGAGCAGAGGATCTCTCTCTCTGAAAGGAAACAGGAGACCAGGGGGAGCAGAGGATCTCTCTCTCTGAAAGGAAACAGGAGACCAGGGGGAGCAGAGGATCTCTCTCTCTGAAAGGAAACAGGAGACCAGGGGGAGCAGAGGATCTCTCTCTCTGAAAGGAAACAGGAGACCAGGGGGAGCAGAGGATCTCTCTCTCTGAAAGGAAACAGGAGACCAGGGGGAGCAGAGGATCTCTCTCTCTGAAAGGAAACAGGAGACCAGGGGGAGCAGAGGATCTCTCTCTCTGAAAGGAAACAGGAGACCAGGGGGAGCAGAGGATCTCTCTCTCTCTGAAAGGAAACAGGAGACCAGGGGGAGCAGAGGATCTCTCTCTCTCTGAAAGGAAACAGGAGACCAGGGGGAGCAGAGGATCTCTCTCTCTCTCTGAAAGGAAACAGGAGACCAGGGGGAGCAGAGGATCTCTCTCTCTCTGAAAGGAAACAGGAGACCAGGGGGAGCAGAGGAGACAAACAAGACACAGCCTTATGATTTTTCTCCATCAGAGAGCAGAGAGACGCCTGAAACAGCAGCCTTAATCTGCCCATTATAATGCTCACACACATTGTTAACCATCTTAATGTTCACACAACAGTAATCCCATTACCACTATATTTCATTTGTCAGTGTCATCTCTGTTTCGTGATTGTTTTCTTCTTATTCTTTCTGAGGTTGTCAGAAGACCACAGGAATCACTGAGGGAAATCCTGCATTTGTTTCTAAATGTTTTATATTCTCTGATGGTCCATTAGTATGGGATTGTGTTCCAGTCATACCCTTGGCCCCACTTCTGCCCCTTTCACCAAACTCCCACTGTCTCACAGACAGTTAGCCCACTCCATAGGGAGAGGAGAGAGGGAAAGACAGGGAAAGAGAAAGGTGATGAGAGGGGCTATATGAGTAGGAATGGACAGCATCAGAAGGGCACTGAAGGGAGATGGGGAGGATGGAGTGTGGTTAAGGCTGGAGGCTCGATGGGTTGCATCAAGAGGTGAGAAGAATGGGTGAGAGGACTGAGAGAGGGAGAGGGTGGACTAGAACAGAGAGCTATAGACGGAGAAAGAGTTCTCTACAGGGGTAGAGGAGGGGGACAGGGACAGGGAGAGGGTGGACTAGAACAGAGAGCTATAGACGGAGAAAGAGTTCTCTACAGGGGTAGAGGAGGGGGACAGGGACAGGGAGAGGGTGGACTAGAACAGAGCTATAGACGGAGAAAGAGTTCTCTACAGGGGTAGAGGAGGGGGACAGGGAGAGGGTGGACTAGAACAGAGAGCTATAGACAGAGAAAGAGTTCTCTACAGGGGTAGAGGAGGGGGACAGGGAGAGGGTGGACTAGAACAGAGAGCTATAGACAGAGAAAGAGTTCTCTACAGGGGTAGAGGAGGGGGACAGGGACAGGGAGAGGGTGGACTAGAACAGATAGCTATAGACGGAGAAAGAGTTCTCTACATGGGTAGAGGAGGGGGACAGGGAGAGGGAGAGGATGGACTAGAACAGAGAGCAGTAGACAGAGAAAGAGTTCTCTACATGGGTAGAGGAGGGGGACAGGGAGAGGGAGAGGATGGACTAGAACAGAGAGCAGTAGACAGAGAAAGAGTTCTCTACAGGGGTAGAGGAGGGGGACAGGGAGAGGGAGAGGGAGAGGATGGACTAGAACAGAGAGCAGTAGACAGAGAAAGAGTTCTCTACAGGGGTAGAGGAGGGGGACAGGGACAGGGAGAGGGTGGACTAGAACAGATAGCTATAGACGGAGAAAGAGTTCTCTACAGGGGTAGAGGAGGGGGACAGGGAGAGGGAGAGGATGGACTAGAACAGAGAGCAGTAGACAGAGAAAGAGTTCTCTACAGGGGTAGAGGAGGGGGACAGGGACAGGGAGAGGATGGACTAGAACAGATAGCTATAGACGGAGAAAGAGTTCTCTACAGGGGTAGAGGAGGGGGACAGGGAGAGGGAGAGGGTGGACTAGAACAGAGAGCAGTAGACAGAGAAAGAGTTCTCTACAGGGGTAGAGGAGGGGGACAGGGAGAGGGTGGACTAGAACAGAGAGCTATAGACGGAGAAAGAGTTCTCTACAGGGGTAGACGAGGGGGACAGGGAGGGGGAGAGGGTGGACTAGAACAGAGCTATAGACGGAGAAAGAGTTCTCTACAGGGGTAGAAGAGGGGGACAGGGAGAGGGAGAGGGTGGACTAGAACAGAGAGCAGTAGACAGAGAAAGAGTTCTCTACAGGGGTAGAGGAGGGGGACAGGGAGAGGGTGGACTAGAACAGAGAGCAGTAGATGGAGGAAGAGTTCTCTACAGGGGTAGAGGAGGGGGACAGGGAGAGGGTGGACTAGAACAGAGAGTAGTAGACAGAGAAAGAGTTCTCTACAGGGGTAGAGGAGGGGGACAGGGAGAGGGAGAGGGTGGACTAGAACAGAGAGTAGTAGACGGAGAAAGAGTTCTCTACAGGGGTAGAGGAGGGGGACAGGGAGAGGGAGAGGATGGACTAGAACAGAGAGCAGTAGACAGAGAAAGAGTTCTCTACAGGGGTAGAGGAGGGGGACAGGGACAGGGAGAGGGTGGACTAGAACAGAGCTATAGACGGAGAAAGAGTTCTCTACATGGGTAGAGGAGGGGGACAGGGAGAGGGAGAGGGTGGACTAGAACAGATAGCTATAGACAGAGAAAGAGTTCTCTACAGGGGTAGAGGAGGGGGACAGGGAGAGGGAGAGGGTGGACTAGAACAGATAGCTATAGACAGAGAAAGAGTTCTCTACAGGGGTAGAGGAGGGGGACAGGGAGAGGGAGAGGGTGGACTAGAACAGAGAGCAGTAGATGGAGGAAGAGTTCTCTACAGGGGTAGAGGAGGGGGACAGGGAGAGGGTGGACTAGAACAGATAGCTATAGACAGAGAAAGAGTTCTCTACAGGGGTAGAGGAGGGGGGCAGGGAGAGGGAGAGGGTGGACTAGAACAGAGAGCAGTAGACAGAGAAAGAGTTCTCTACAGGGGTAGAGGAGGGGGACAGGGAGAGGGAGAGGGTGGACTAGAACAGAGAGCAGTAGACAGAGAAAGAGTTCTCTACAGGGGTAGAGGAGGGGGACAGGGAGAGGGAGAGGGTGGACTAGAACAGAGAGCAGTAGACAGAGAAAGAGTTCTCTACAGCGGTAGAGGAGGGGGACAGGGAGGGGGAGAGGGCATTGGCAGGGCACAGTCAGAGGAGCAGGGGTCTACAGAACTGGACAAGCAGAAAACAGCCTGCTAGTTAGGCTCCCCAGGACCCAGACACCAGACAGACATTACCAGATCCCACGTTAACCCCCACTGCTAAGCACTGCTCTGTGACCATGTTTACATATTGAAGCTGGAATGTAACTGTTCTCAAATTCATAGACAAAGCAATGGAGGCAAGGACTGTCCATCCATGATATCAACATTATGGTGTCAACCATGTTATGAGGCTATACAGTGTTATTTACACGTATGTGGTTTACAAACATTGAAGTATAAAGCAAACCTTATATTTTGTGATCTGATGGGGTACAACAGTTGAACTAAGATAACAAGTTATATTCTTCAAGAATCAATGGGTATAATTTATAAATCCAAAAATGTATGTAGCAACTGCAGATTCTAGTTTTGAAGTTTCAGGGATTTTGTAACACACCCATTTGTTTCGTTCAGATATAAAATGAGGGTAATGTCAAGGGAAATGGTTTATTTCCGCTTCTACTGTAGATTTGCAAAGCGAAACTTCAGGGTTTCATGGGCTATGTACAGAATGTCCACCAGTGTTGCCCATGTGCTCTCTTCGCCAGATCCACCCATAGCGCTTGGGATTGACTGAGTGCCTCCTCTGTGGCTCAGTATACTCTTTGATCAAAGGGCTAGTAGTAGCTCTCTGCTTTTCTCACATCCTTTTATTTCCTCACGGTGAAACACACTGATATGAGTTGGTTTGTGTGTTATGTCTTAGACCTCTCTAGAGGGAACCAGCGGATCAGTCAGGGTGCCTCTGCTTGTCTCTACGCATGACTAAAACACAACCCAGTCTGTCTGTCTGTCTGAGTGCTCATTGGATAAGAGGGGTCAGTAGGTCAGGCTAACTGCCCCAGACAGACAGATAGACATGAGAGGGGAAGAGGAAGACAAAGAGAAAGACAGTGTGTGAGTTGATGTGATTGGTGTAATGAGAGAGTCTGCTGTAAACACAGCTATGAGAGGTGAGAAGAGAACTTACGGACAGACACAAATAAACGCTTGAGGCTTTCTGTAGGCCTATGTTATTGTTTAGGGTGTGGTCAAAATGGCCTCATAGTATTTCCGTACAGATAATGGAATCCATACAGAATAATTGTAATGCTACAACAAACCTAATAGTATAACAGTCCAGTGACCTGAAACAAATCAAATGTATTTGTCACATACACATGGTTAGCAGATGTTAATGCGAGTGTAGCGAAATGCTTGTGCTTCTAGTTCCGACAATGCAGTAATAACCAACGAGTAATCTAACCTAACAATTCAAAAACTACTACCTTATACACACAAGTGTAAAGGGATAAGAATATGTACATAAAGATATATGAATGAGTGATGGTACAGAACGGCATCGGCAAGATACAGTAGATGGTATCGAGTACAGTATATACATATGAGATGAGTATGTAAACAAAGTGGCATAGTTTAAAGTGGCTAGTGATACATGTATTACATAAAGATACAGTAGATGGTATCGAGTACAGTATATGCATATGAGATGAGTATGTAAACAAAGTGGCATAGTTTAAAGTGGCTAGTGATACATGTATTACATAAAGATGCAGTAGATGATATAGAGTACAGTATATACATATACATATGAGATGAGTAATGTAGGGTATGTAAACATTATATTAAGTAGCATTGTTTAAAGTGGCTAGTGATATATTTTACATCAATTCCCATCATTAAAGTGGCTGGAGTTGAGTCAGTGTGTTGGCAGCAGCCACTCAATGTTAGTGGTGGCTGTTTAACAGTCTGATGGCCTTGAGATAGAAGCTGTTTTTCAGTCTCTCGGTCCCTGCTTTGATGCACATGTACTGACCAGACCTTCTGGATGATAATGGGGTGAACAGGCAGTGGCTCGGGTGGTTGTTGTCCTTGATGATCTTGATGGCCTTCCTGTGACATCGGGTGGTGTAGGTGTCCTGGAAGGCAGGTAGTTTGCCCCTGGTGATGCGTTGTGCAGACCTCACTACCCTCTGGAGAGCCCTACGGTTGTGGGCGGAGCAGTTACCGTACCAGGCGGTGATACAGCCGGACAGGATGCTCTCGATTGTGCATCTGTAGATGTTTGTGAGTGGTTTTGGTGACAAGCCAAATTTCTTCAGCCTCCTGAGGTTGAAGAGTCGCTGCTGCACCTTCTTCACCATGCTGTCTGTGTGGGTGGACCAATTCAGTTTGTTTGTGATGTGTACACCGAGGAACTTAAAACTTACTACCCTCTCCACTACTGTCCCGTCAATGGGGATAGGGGGGTGTTCCCTCTGCTGTTTCCTGAAGTCCACAATCATCTCCTTTGTTTTGTCTTTGTTTTGTTTTGTCTTTCACACATCATTGATTTCCACGATCTTGATGTCAGTAAGTATAGATTTGTATGTGAGTTAGCTTATTCACAGTGGTGTAAAGTACTTAAGTAAAAAATACATTCAAATACTACTTAAGTAGTTTTATGGGGTATCTGCACTTTACTATTTATATTTTTGACTACTTTTACTTTTACTTCACTACATTCCTAAAGAAAATAATGTACTTTAAAACGTCATACATTTTAATGTTTAGCAAGACAGAAAATGGTTCAATTCACAAACTTATCGAGAGAAAATCCCTGGTCATCCTTACTGCCTCTGATCTGGAAGAGTCACTAAACAGACAACATCCCTGGTCATCCCTACTGCCTCTGATCTGGAAGAGTCACTAAACAGACAACATCCCTGGTCATCCCTACTGCCTCTGATCTGGAAGAGTCACTAAACAGAGAACATCCCTGGTCATCCTTACTGCCTCTGATCTGGAAGAGTCACTAAACAGAGAACATCCCTGGTCATCCTTACTGCCTCTGATCTGGAAGAGTCACTAAACAGAGAAAATCCCTGGTCATCCTTACTGACTCTGATCTGGAAGAGTCACTAAACAGACAACATCCCTGGTCATCCCTACTGCCTCTGATCTGGAAGAATCACTAAACAGACAACATCCCTGGTCATCCTTACTGCCTCTGATCTGGAAGAGTCACTAAACAGAGAACATCCCTGGTCATCCTTACTGCCTCTGATCTGGAAGAGTCACTAAACAGAGAACATCCCTGGTCATCCCTACTGCCTCTGATCTGGAAGAGACACTAAACAGACAACATCCCTGGTCATCCTTATCCTCTGATCATCCTAAACAGACAACATCCCTGGTCACTGCCTCTGATCTGGAAGAGTCACTAAACAGACAACATCCCTGGTCATCCTTACTGCCTCTGATCTGGAAGAGTCACTAAACAGAGAACATCCCTGGTCATCCCTACTGCCTCTGATCTGGAAGAGTCACTAAACAGACAACATCCCTGGTCATCCTTACTGCCTCTGATCTGGAAGAGTCACTAAACAGACAACATCCCTGGTCATCACTACTGCCTCTGATCTGGAAGAGTCACTCCCTGGTCAACAGATCTGGAAGAGTCATCCCTGGTCATCCTTACTGCCTCTGATCTGGAAGAGTCACTAAACAGAGAACATCCCTGGTCATCACTACTGCCTCTGATCTGGAAGAGTCACTAAACAGAGAACATCCCTGGTCATCACTACTGCCTCTGATCTGGAAGAGTCACTAAACAGAGAACATCCCTGGTCATCACTACTGCCTCTGATCTGGAAGAGTCACTAAACAGAGAACATCCCTGGTCATCCCTACTGCCTCTGATCTGGCAGACTCACTAAACACAAATCCTTTGTTTGCAAATGATGTCTGAGTGTTGGTGTGCCCCTGGCAATCCGTAAATGTAAAAACAAGACAATCGTGCCGTCTAGTTTGCTTAATATAAGGACTTTTTGATTATTCTGATATACTTTTACTTTTGATACTTAAGTATATTTAAGCAACTATACTTACTTTTGATACTTAAGTACATTTAAAAGCAAATAGACTTTTACTCAAGTATAATTTTACTGGGTGACTTTCCCTTTTACTTGAGACATTTTCTATTAAGGTATCTTTACCTTCACTCAAGTATGATCATTGGGTACTTTTTCCACCACTGCTTATTCAGATGTGCTGTAGTGGTGGAATGCAAAGCAAAGGTGTTTTTTTGTAAGCGACTTAAAAGCCTTCCTGCTAAAATCAAGATATCAAACCCCTGACTGGAAGAGGAAAGGGGGAAAATGATGCTGAATTGAGATGTAGGCAAGGTGTTTTGCACATACAGTACATTACAAAGTATTTACCAAGGTGCAGGTGTCTCTGTTACTCGGGTGTTGACAGTCAACTTCTGCTGGGCTGTCCTGGAAACACGGAGGTCTGTGTGTTTGTGTGTGCTTGTGTGTTTGTACTGTATGTGTGCCATGTGCTTGCATGCTTGAATGGTGTGTACGTGTTTAGAGTAGTAGTGATGGCAGCCTGTGTAGAGTAGTATTGATGGCAGCCTGTGTAGAGTAGTATTGATGGCAGCCTGTGTAGAGTAGTACTGATGGCAGCCTGTGTAGAGTAGTATTGATGGCAGCCTGTGTAAAGTAGTACTGATGGCAGCCTGTGTAGAGTAGTAGTGATGGCAGCCTGTGTAGAGTAGTATTGATGGCAGCCTGTGTAGAGTAGTAGTGATGGCAGCCTGTGTAAAGTAGTACTGATGGCAGCCTGTGTAGAGTAGTAGTGATGGCAGCCTGTAGTAGTGATGGCAGCCTGTGTAAAGTGATGGCAGCCTGTGTAGAGTAGTAGTGATGGCAGCCTGTGTAGAGTAGTAGTGATGGCAGCCTGTGTAGAGTAGTAGTGATGGCAGCCTGTGTAGAGTAGTAGTGATGGCAGCCTGTGTAGAGTAGTACTGATGGCAGCCTGTGTAGAGTAGTAGTGATGGCAGCCTGTGTAGAGTAGTAGTGATGGCAGCCTGTGTAGAGTAGTAGTGATGGCAGCCTGTGTAGAGTAGTAGTGATGGCAGCCTGTGTAGAGTAGTAGTGATGGCAGCCTGTGTAAAGTAGTACTGATGGCAGCCTGTGTAGAGTAGTAGTGATGGCAGCCTGTGTAGAGTAGTAGTGATGGCAGCCTGTGTAAAGTAGTAGTGATGGCAGCCTGTGTAGAGTAGTAGTGATGGCAGCCTGTGTAGAGTAGTAGTGACATAGCAGCCTGTGTAGAGTAGTACTGATGGCAGCCTGTGTAGAGTAGTACTGATAGCAGCCTGTGTAGAGTAGTAGTGACATAGCAGCCTGTGTAGAGTAGTACTGATGGCAGCCTGTGTAGAGTAGTATTGATGGCAGCCTGTGTAGAGTAGTACTCATAGCAGCCTGTGTAGAGTAGTACTGATGGCAGCCTGTGTAGAGTAGTACTGATGGCAGCCTGTGTAGAGTAGTACTGATAGCAGCCTGTGTAAAGTAGTAATGATGGCAGCCTGTGTAGAGTAGTACTGACGGAAGCCTGTGTAGAGTAGTACTCATAGCAGCCTGTGTAAAGTAGTACTGATAGCAGCCTGTGTAGAGTAGTACTGATGGAAGCCTGTGTAGAGTAGTACTCATAGCAGCCTGTGTAAAGTAGTACTGGTAGCAGCCTGTGTAGAGTAGTACTGATGGCAGCCTGTGTAGAGTAGTACTGATAGCAGCCTGTGTAAAGTAGTAGTGATGGCAGCCTGTGTAAAGTAGTACTGATGGCAGCCTGTGTAGAGTAGTACTGATGGCAGCCTGTGTAGAGTAGTACTAATAGCAGCCTGTGTAAAGTAGTACTGATGGCAGCCTGTGTAGAGTAGTACTGATAGCAGCCTGTGTAAAGTAGTAGTGATGGCAGCCTGTGTAGAGTAGTACTGATAGCAGCCTGTGTAAAGTAGTACTGATGGCAGCCTGTGTAGAGTAGCACTGATAGCAGCCTGTGTAAAGCTGTACTGATGGCAGCCTGTGTAGAGTAGTACTGATGGCAGCCTGTGTAGAGTAGTACTGATGGCAGCCTGTGTAGAGTAGTACTGATGGCAGCCTGTGTAGAGTAGTAATGATGGCAGCCTGTGTAGAGTAGTACTGATGGCAGCCTGTGTAAAGTAGTATTGATGGCAGCCTGTGTAGAGTAGTACTGATGGCAGCCTGTGTAGAGTACTACTGATGGCAGCCTGTGTAGAGTAGTACTGATGGCAGCCTGTGTAGAGTACTACTGATGGCAGCCTGTGTAAAGTAGTAGTGATGGCAGCCTGTGTAAAGTAGTACTGATGGCAGCCTGTGTAAAGTAGTATTGATGGCAGCCTGTGTAGAGTACAACTGATGGCAGCCTGTGTGAAGTAGTACTGATGGCAGCCTGTGTAGAGTAGTAGTGATGGCAGCCTGTGTAAAGTAGTAGTGATGGCAGCCTGTGTAAAGTAGTAGCGATGGCAGCCTGTGTAAAGTAGTACTGATGGCAGCCTGTGTAAAGTAGTATTGATGGCAGCCTGTGTAGAGTACAACTGATGGCAGCCTGTGTAAAGTAGTACTGATGGCAGCCTGTGTAGAGTAGTATTGATGGCAGCCTGTGTAGAGTAGTAGTGATGGCAGCCTGTGTAAAGTAGTACTGATGGCAGCCTGTGTAAAGTAGTATTGATGGCAGCCTGTGTAGAGTACAACTGATGGCAGCCTGTGTAGAGTAGCAGTGATGGCAGCCTGTGTAGAGTAGTAATGATGGCAGCCTGTGTAGAGTAGTAGTGATGGCAGCCTGTGTAGAGTACAACTGATGGCAGCCTGTGTAGAGTAGTAGTGATGGCAGCCTGTGTAGAGTAGTAATGATGGCAGCCTGTGTAGAGTAGTAATGATGGCAGCCTGTGTAGAGTAGTAGTGATGGCAGCCTGTGTAAAGTAGTATTGATGGCAGCCTGTGTAGAGTAGTAGTGATAGCAGCCTGTGTAAAGTAGTAGTGATGGCAGCCTGTGTAGAGTAGTAATGATGGCAGCCTGTGTAGAGTAGTAGTGATGGCAGCCTGTGTAAAGTAGTAGTGATGGCAGCCTGTGTAGAGTAGTAGTGATAGCAGCCTGTGTAAAGTAGTAGTGATGGCAGCCTGTGTAGAGTAGTAATGATGGCAGCCTGTGTAGAGTAGTAGTGATGGCAGCCTGTGTAAAGTAGTACTGATGGCAGCCTGTGTAGAGTAGTAGTGATGGCAGCCTGTGTAGAGTAGTAGTGATGGCAGCCTGTGTAAAGTAGTAGTGATGGCAGCCTGTGTAGAGTAGTACTGATGGCAGCCTGTGTACAGTAGTATTTTGGGGGAATGGGCCTGGAGCAGCTTGGGGGAATGGGCCTGGAGGTATGTTTGTACTTAGCAGCAGGTATGCAGAAACAGTTAGCTGTGAGCAGCTATGTACAGCCTCTCTCCTCGCTGCAGAGTGTGTGCCGGGACACACACACCTTTAAACATTGTTTTCATTCACATTGGGTTTGGAGAAGTTGAATACATCGACACCAGATCTGTCAGTATACCACTCTGATGCAGATAACTCACTTTTTCTAAGTCGTATTATCTCTACTGCAGGCAGAAAAGGATATCTGCATGTAGCTACTCATACTACTAAAAAACAAATATCCTGAATTTCCTTCTGTCCTGGAATTCAAGGTGTTCTGCAGTGTTATGTATTTGAGCTGACTGCCTACCCACCACCTCTCTCTGTGGGTCATGATGGGAGACACCGTTTCATGGGGTGTCATGGAGCAGAGTACGTCCAAGCATATCCTGTTTCCCTGAGATTCTGATCACAGCCATGTTCCACTTATCAGGAGTCAGAGGGTACAGAGAGGATGGGGGTAGAGCTCAGATGTCTTTAGTATCAAAGCTGTGTCTGAATGCCTGGGGGGACAGCATCACACACCATCACATCATTAACCTTTGGAACGCATAGGAAATACTATAGACCTTGTTAGACACTACCTACATGGAAAGAGATAAATATAAAGAGGTAAATATATCCTAGTTATTAATATTCTGGTATTTTCTGATTGTGTGTGTGTGTGTGTGTGTGTGTGTGTGTGTGTGTGTGTGTGTGTGTGTGTGTGTGTGTGTGTGTGTGTGTGTGTGTGTGTGTGTGTGTGTGTGGGTGTGGGGGGGGGGTCGGGTGTGTGTGGGAGTGTGTGTATGTATGTGGGGGTGTGTGCGTGTATGTGCATGTCTGCTCTCATTCAGTTCTGATCATGCCTGATTGCTTTTTGACATGACCCCATCAATCTTGACAATCACAAACATGACCTCGTCACTCTCTACCATTCATAAACAATCTCTGTGACCTCTGACCCCTGCTCCCAGGAAGTAGAAAGGTCTTGGCAGAAGAATCCTTCCTTCCTGGATTTTGAAACACAGAATCTAGTGCTGTTTCATTATCTCCATTTACACAGCCTGTGTTCAGCATGGGGGATTGTTGAGGAAGACGAGGTATGTGTTTGTGTCTGTGTGTTTATGTGCGTTCGTGCATGTGTGCATGTGTTTGCACTTGTGCATGGTCATTCGTCAATACAAATGAAGGTGTCTGTCATCATGGTATGTAGAAATGACATGAGCTCCTAAGATAAATGCAGGGAATCATCCTGCAAATGTACTTAATTAACTTGTCAGTCATTCAGACAGTGTAATAGTTAATCTAGTCTATCAGCTACACACAACCATTACCCATGCTGTCTCACAGTGACTGGAGGGTATTCAATCTGGGTCAAACTGAAAAAGATGGGGGGAAACCCTGTTTCCACATGGCAAGGACATGGGAATCTCAGTCACACAGAAAGGTACTGACAGGATTTCACAGCATCCAAAGCCACCTTATACCCACTACTGACTGTGTGGTCTGGACTGGAGGCTCCACTGGCATCCTGAAAGATTTACACATTCTGTCAGAGTTTAATGACTTTCCTCTCTCTCCATCTTTAAACAGGAAGGGAGGGGTCAAATAATCAAAAAGGAGAAATGTCAAAGTTGTCCATCACTAAGCACAGCTTGATGTTTTCAACCAGCTCATTAGGTCCTAACATTTTATGAGAAAACAAGGGTGATGCTATATTTCACAGCCAATCAGTTTGAGTGAACTTAGAAACGCTGTGCAACACTGTGAAATTGTTAGTTACATAATTACTTTAGATCTATTTAAATCTTATTGAAAGAAGCACCACTGGAACCACTTGCATCCAATGTACAGCTGTGTTGTATTATGTAACGTAGTAACTACCATTACAACCATATCATTTATCATTGAATACCAAATACCATCTATAGCTGAGGACCTCTACACAAACTAAGACCAACATGAGGAATTCATTGGGTAAGGGTTGGTGATTATCCAATAACTGAAGCTTGTTTGTCATACTGCATGATAACTATTTTGGAGGGAAATCACTGTATATGCCATTTGCATCATAATGTCCGAGCAAATATTGTTTTAAACCTTACAGAGTTACCCTTACAGAGGGTAAATATTATGTTAACCCTTACAGAGTTACCCTTACAGAGTTACCCTTACAGAGTTACCCTTACAGAGGGTAAATATTATGTTAACCCTTACAGAGTTACCCTTACAGAGTTATCCTTACAGAGGGTAAATATTATGTTAACCCTTACAGAGTTACCCTTACAGAGTTACCCTTACAGAGTTACCCTTACAGAGGGTAAATATTATGTTAACCCTTACAGAGTTACCCTTACAGAGTTATCCTTACAGAGGGTAAATATTATGTTAACCCTTACAGAGTTACCCTTACAGAGTTACCCTTACAGAGGGTAAATATTATGTTAACCCTTACAGAGTTACCCTTACAGAGTTATCCTTACAGAGGGTAAATATTATGTTAACCCTTACAGAGTTACCGTTAGAGTTACCCTTACAGAGTTAGAGGGTAAATATTTAACCCTGAGTTAACCCTTACAGAGGGTAAATATTATGTTAACCCTTACAGAGTTACCCTTACAGAGGGTAAATATTATGTTAACCCTTACAGAGTTACCCTTACAGAGGGTAAATATTATGTTAACAAAGAGTTACCCTTACAGAGGGTAAATATTATGTTAACCCTTACAGAGTTACCCTTACAGAGGGTAAATATTATGTTAACCCTTACAGAGTTACCCTTACAGAGGGTAAATATTATGTTAACCCTTACAGAGTTACCCTTACAGAGGGTAAATATTATGTTAACCCTTACAGAGTTACCATAACAAAGGGTAAATATTATGTTAACCCTTACAGAGTTACCCTTACCGAGGGTAAATATTATGTTAACCCTTACAGAGTTACCCTTACAGAGGGTAAATATTATGTTAACCCTTACAGAGTTACCCTTACCGAGGGTAAATATTATGTTAACCCTTACAGAGTTACCCTTACAGAGGGTAAATATTATGTTAACCCTTACAGAGTTACCCTTACCGAGGGTAAATATTATGTTAACCCTTACAGAGTTACCCTTACAGGGGGTAAATATTATGTTAACCCTTACAGAGTTACCCTTACAGAGGGTAAATATTATGTTAACCCTTACAGAGTTACCCTTACAGAGGGTAACTATTATGTTAACCCTTACAGAGTTACCCTTACAGAGGGTAAATATTATGTTAACCCTTACAGAGTTACCCTTACAGAGGGTAAATATTGTTTTAACCCTTACAGAGTTACCCTTACAGAGGGTAAATATTATTTTAACCCTTACAGATTTACCCTTACAGAGGGTAAATATTATGTTAACCCTTACAGAGTTACCCTTACAGAGGGTAAATATTATTTTAACCCTTACAGAGTTACCCTTACAGAGGGTAAATATTATGTTAACCCTTACAGAGTTACCCTTACAGAGGGTAAATATTATGTCAACCCTTACAGAGTTACCCTTACAGAGGGTAAATATTATGTTTACCCTTACAGAGTGTAAATATTATGTTAACCCTTACAGAGTTACCCTTACAGAGGGTAAATATTATTTGAACCCTTACAGAGTTGCCCTTACAAAGGGTAAATATTGTTTTAACTTGTATAGCAGTGTTTTTCAAAGGAGCCTAAGTAATCTCTGAACGTGGTTACTGGAAGATTCACATCCTCTTTGTTTTCAGAGCTATTAACCCTTTCTTAACCTTGTCCTTACAATACATCTCCAGTTTAGAAACTCTACAAAGACAAACAAACACAGATGGGTTTTGAGTATCAAGTAAACACAGTTCAAACGGATTGTTTTGGTTCTGGAACCTATAAAATGTATGGATTGTTTGGTTGTGGTCTCATGACATAGGAAGCTACAGTATAGAGCTGTTCCTCTTTGACTTCATCATATCTGTACAATCAAGCCAAGGCCCCTGGTAGCGAGGTACAGAAATACTGTAGATTTGAATTTGTTTAGGTTTATTTTATCCACCACATCCTCGTTCTTATGATCACCTCATCTGTGAAGGTTCCCAGTAGTCTATTTTTTACAGAATGGGGATGTGGGTGAGGATAAGGGGTATCTGTGGGGGAGAAAGGTGGAGAATATATGGAAGCCCATGTGGTCTGGGCCATCGCTAAGGTCTACTGGCTGTTAACGTTCCACATATGAATTCCTCTCTTTCTGAACCAGAATGTGTGTTATTCTAGAGCTGCTTTTGTTCCACACAGAAACCTCTCCCCTCTCCTTCAGGTTGTTTTTACAGGGTGGTCATGTTTGTCTTTTCTGATTTCCACAAGTAGAAAGGTCTGTTAGTGTTTCTGGTCCTGGTCTGTGATTGGTGGATCTCTGGGTGTTCTGGGCAGGTCATGAAAGGGCTCCATCTCTCCAGGGATCGTGAGGGTGGGGGAGGACTGGGGTGAGGGCAGGGGAAGAGTGAAGAAGTGTGGGTAAGGTGTTTCGGGTAATTGGCAAATCTCATGTAAGCTGCTTCTGTTTTTGTTCAGTCTCTGTAAACCTGCTCCATTTACCTCCTTCCCCAAATCTTGGGAAAATAGTAGAGAAACAATTGTCATAATTCAACGTAAATTCTGGTATGGATCCAGGCTTAGCTCTCATTTAAAACTTGTATTTGATCTAAAAAAATTTTTTTTTAAATCATAGTTCCTGAAAACGCATTTCTGGATTGTTCCTGGAATGTGTCTCAATAACAACAACTGTGACGTGGACAAGTTAGTTCAGATTTCTATCACATCAACAGTGTAAGCAAAATGTTTTATTAGTGCACACTGAATAAGTGCTATGGTAACCATATATCTTTCTTGGAGCTTGTTTTCATGCAGGTATACATTCTTGTCTGACCCCAGAGTAAGACACTATAGTCTCTAACACAGGGCTCTCCAACCCTGTTCCTGGAGAGCTACCCTCCTGTAGGTTTTGTCATGTTTTGTCATTGATTGTCATGTCTTGTCCCTGTGCTTCCCCTTCTATTCGTTTCCCCCTGCTGGTCTTATTAGGTTCTTTCCCTCTTTCTATCCCTCTCTCTCCCCCTCCCTCTCTCCCTCTCTCGCTCTCTCTCTCTATCGTTCCGTTCCTGCTCCCAGCTGTTCCTCATTCTCCTAACTACCTCATTTACTCTTTCACACCTGTCCCCTATTTTGCCCTCTCATAACAGAAGGATCCGACCAAGAATGGACCCAGCGACTACGGATTCCCTCTACTCTGCTGTCGAGTTCCAGGGAGCGATGCTAGGCAGACACGAACAGGAATTGTCTGCTGCTCGACATGCCGTTGAGACCCTGGCCGCCCAAGTCTCCGGCCTCTCGGAGGAGATTCACAATCTCCGCCTCGATCCACCGGTTACCTCCTGGGCTTCCGGGTCTCCGGAGCCTAGAATTAATAACCCACCGTGCTACTCTGGGGAGCCTACTGAATGTCGCTCGTTCCTTACCCAGTGTGATATAGTGTTCTCTCTCCAGCCCCACACGTACTCCAGGGGTATTGCTCGGATCGCCTACGTCATATCACTCCTTACTGGACGGGCTCGGGAGTGGGGCACAGCTATCTGGGAGGCAAGGGCTGAGTGTACTAACGAGTATCAGAACTTTAAAGAGGAGATGATACGGGTTTTTGATCGTTCTGTTTTTGGGAAAGAAGCTTCCTGGTCCCTGTCTTCCCTATGTCAAGGTAATCGATCCATAACGGATTACTCTATAGAGTTTCGCACTCTTGCTGCCTCCAGTAACTGGAACAAGCAGGCGTTGCTCGCTCGTTTACTGGAGGGACTCCACGCTAAGGTTAAGGATGAGATTCTCTCCCGGGAGGTTCCATCCAGCGTGGATTCTTTGATTGAACTCGCTATTCGCTTTGAACGACGGGTAGATCTTCGTCACCGAGCTCATGGAAGAGAGCTCGCGTTAACTGTGTCCCCCTCTCCCCCGACACTACCATCTTTCCCCACTGACTCAGGTGTTGAGCCCATGCAGCTGGGGGTATTCGCATCTCGACTAAGGAGAGGGAACGGAGAATCACCAACCGCCTCTGTCTCTATTGCGGTTCCGCTGGTCATTTTGTCATTTCATGTCCAGTTAAAGGCCAGAGCTCATCAGTAAGCGGAGGGCGACTGATAAGCGCTACTACTCTGTCCTCTCCGTCAAGTACCTGTACTACCTTGCCGGTCCATCTACGCTGGACCGGATCGGCAGCTTCCTGCAGTGCTTTAATAGACTCTGGGGCGGAGGGCTGTTTTATGGACGAAGCCTGGGCTCGGGAACATGACATTCCTCTCAGACAGTTAGGGAGCCCACGGTCATGTTCGCCTTGGATGGTAGTCCTCTCCCCAGTATATTATGTGAAACACTACCTTTAACCCTCACAGTATCTGGTAACCATAGTGAGACCATTTCTTTTTTGATTTTTTGTTCACCTTTTACACCTGTTGTTTTGGGTCATCCCTGGCTAGTGTGTCATAATCCTTCTTTTGATTGGTCTAGTAATTCTATCCTTTCCTGGAACGTTTCTTGTCATGTGAAATGTTTAATGTCTGCTATTCCTCCTGTTTCTTCTGCTCCCTCTTCACAGGAGGAACCTGGTGATTTGACAGGAGGGCCGGAGGAATATCATGATCTGCGCACGGTCTTCAGTCGGTCTAGAGCCACCTCTCTTCCTCCTCACCGGTCGTATGATTGTTGTACTGATCTCCTCAAGAAGCGTTTTGCATCCGCTCCTATCCTTGTTGCACCTGACGTCACTAAACAGTTCATTGTCGAGGTAGACGCGTCGGGGGGGCGTGGGAGCCATTCTGTCCCAGCGCTCCCATACTGACGATGGGGTCCACCCTTGCGCGTATTTTTCTCATCGCCTGTCGCCGTCGTGAACGTAACTATGATGTGGCTAACCGCGAACTACTCGCCATCCGTTTAGCCCTAGGCGAATGGCGACAGTGGTTGGAGGGGGCGACCGTTCCTTTTGTCGTTTGGACTGACCAAAAGAACCTTGAGTACATCCGTTCTGCCAAACGACTCAATGCGCGTCAAGCTCGTTGGGCGTTGTTTTTCGCTCGTTTCGAGTTCGTGATTTCTTATCACCCGGGTACTAAGAACACCAAGCCTGATGCTTTATTCCGTCTCTTCAGTTCTTCTGTAGCGTCTACCGACCCCGAGGGGATTCTCCCTGAGGGGCGTGTTGTCGGGTTGAATGTCTGGGGAATTGAGAGACAGGTCAAGCAAGCACTCACTCACACTCCGTCGCCGCGCGCTTGTCCTAGTAACCTTCTTTTCGTTCCTGTCTCTACTCGTCTGGCTGTTCTTCAGTGGGCTCACTCTGCCAAGTTAGCTGGCCACCCTGGTGTTCGGGGTACGCTTGCTTCTATTCGCCAGCGGTTTTGGTGGCCTACTCAGGAGCGTGACACGCGCCGTTTCGTGGCTGCTTGTTCGGACTGCGCACAGAATAAGTCCGGTAACTTTTTTTCTGCTTCTGCTCCTGGCCTTGCTGGGTCTCAGTCTGTCCCCAGCCACCGCATCTCTCCTGCCCTTGCTGTGTCTCAGTCTGTCCCCTGCCACCGCATCTCTCCTGGTCCTGCTCCTGCACTTGCTGTGTCTCAGTCTGTCCACAGCCACCGCCTCTCTCCTGTTCCTGGTCTTAGCCTTGCTGTGTCTCAGTCTGTCCCTAGTTGTTACTCTCCTGGCCTGTTTGGTCCTGATTGCTCTAACGCTTACAGTTCTCTACCCGTGTCTCATTTTTATAAGAGTAATAGCCCTAGATTCCCTCTTCATCGTCTCCCGTTACGGTCCTGAGGAGAGGAGTTGGGTTCTTTCTCGGGACGTGCTGGACCGTTTGTTGATCAATGATTTCCTCCGTTGCCGCCAGGGTTCCTCCTCGAGTTCGCCAGGAGGCGCTCGGTGAGTGGGGGGGTACTGTCATGTTTTGTCATTGATTGTCATGTCTTGTCCCTGTGCTTCCCCTTCTATTCGTTTCCCCCTGCTGGTCTTATTAGGTTCTTTCCCTCTTTCTATCCCTCTCTCTCCCCCTCCCTCTCTCCCTCTCTCGCTCTCTCTCTCTATCGTTCCGTTCCTGCTCCCAGCTGTTCCTCATTCTCCTAACTACCTCATTTACTCTTTCACACCTGTCCCCTATTTTGCCCTCTGATTAGAGTCCCTATTTCTCCCTCTGTTTTCCGCTTCTGTCCTTGTCGGATCCTTGTTTGATGTTTGCTGTTCTGTGTCCTTGTTCCGCCCTGTCGTGTTTTTGCCTTCTTCAGATGCTGCGTGTGAGCAGGTGTCTAGATCAGCTACGGCCTGGGACTTCCCGAAGCGACCTGCAGTCTGTGGTCGCATCTCCAGTTGTTCCCCTCTACTGACTAGAGGATTTCAGTTTTCCTGTTTTGGCATTAAGGATTATCGTTTTTGTTAAAGACTGGAATAAAGACTCTGTTTCTGTTAAGTTTCTTTTGGGTCCTCATTCACCTGCATAACAGGTTTTTGCTCCAATCCCAGTTGTAAGTGACCTGATTCAGTTTATCAACTAGATAATTATTAGAATTAGGTGGCTCTCCAGGAACAGGGTTGGAGAACCCTGTGGAGAGCATTGCTCTACCTCATCCCTGTGTGTGTTTCCAGGCAGTGTGAGGTAACCATGGTTAGCGCTGGGTTCATACCCAGGCCTGTAAATAAAGTCAGGATTAGATCAGAGACAATGGTCCTTTCACACTGGATTCAGATTGACCCTAAAAACAAACGTCTCGATTACTGTCTTTCCACATGTTGGAATGTAATTTATGTAAGCATGATATACAGTATATGGATTTAATTTTATATGGATTATGAGCTGTGTTCTGTGTACCAGCTTGTATTCATCTCGCCATTTGTATTTGATTTCAATTGTGTGCAATTGGATAGGCCTTTTAAAGAACACTTGACAGAGGCATTTGAGGTCATACTCTTATGATCCCCACCAGTGAAATGTGCCAGACAGCCTATTCTCCTACGGAATAAATCGGGAGGTGCCAATTCTGCAGATGCCAGATTACGTTTGGATTTGGAGAAATATGGACGCTATGTCGTCCACTAGGGACAACGTGAGCAGGCTGGCGGCTTGCTGGGGTGTTGTGGATGGGGGATGGTCGTGAAAGCCGTAGACTCCAGCTCTTTTTTGTTTTAAACCTTTCCCCTAACCTTAACCATTCAGAATGAATGCCTAAACATACATTTTAGTTTCAATTTTACGTAGTATGACAGACAACTAAGATACAGTACCAAATGGCATAATTAAAGCATCAAGCCATGACTTCCTTCTGTGACAGTTAAAACATGGCAACTCCCCTCGATGGCGTAATAC
The DNA here is from genome assembly GCF_021184085.1 of Oncorhynchus gorbuscha. Classification (NCBI taxonomy): domain Eukaryota; kingdom Metazoa; phylum Chordata; class Actinopteri; order Salmoniformes; family Salmonidae; genus Oncorhynchus; species Oncorhynchus gorbuscha. The sequence goes on along the minus strand of NC_060173.1, from coordinate 32,880,147 downwards.
TGTTACTGCAGTTACGCCATGTGTTGGCTTTTATTTGGAGATTGGGTTGCAGACTGTGTGTGTGTGTGTGTTAGAGGTTGACATGGGAATAGGACTCACATGGGTCTTGTGGGTGGTTCAGGATTTCGTCAGGAATGGGAGTCAAGTTCTAGAGTCAGGACAGGACAGGATCGACACTCCACAGAAACAGGCAGTACAGGAATAGTTATAAACAGAGTGTTTTTTGGGGTGGAGGGTTAGAAATATGTAATGTATGGAGGATTTCATTAAAGAAACTGTGTGTAGGCCATTTCCACCCTCCGCTGGCTCACTGTCACTCCACACTCCAGTGGCAGCCAGTCACTACTTAGCTACGAGCAGCTAATGGAGCAAATTATTTCTGACTTCTGCACGTAAAAACTAGCACGGGACAGAATGGGAGGGAATTTTATTGGGACGGTACAGGAAAGTTATTTGGTTTTAGAAATGTTGCGGAATCAGGACAGTACGGGGAAAACAATTTCAAGACAGGACGGGACAGCAATGCATTTTCACTCCCATGTCAACCTGTATTGTGTGTGTGTGTGTGTGTGTGTGTGTGTAGTCTCATGTTGCTGCTGGCGTCCTTGTATTTCCCTTGGGAGTAGCAGTGTGTGTACAGTATGTCTGGGTAACTGATATTCCATTCTCAACAGTTTGGTGCCACACTTCATTGACCTTTAGCCTTTTAATCAGTTTTCCAATTGGTCACATGTACTAATTCTACACAGCAACACAGCTGACCATCTCTCTATAACTTATGCTGGAAAGTACAGTAATAGATAGACAGATTATTAGCTAGCTAGATAATTATCTATACAGGCAGACACACATACTTATCTGGATTCATTGCTATTGTAAAGTCAGTGGCTTCTCTGTGCTGTATTGTGTGTGGTGTATCTGAGTTTGTTGTTGGCCTTTAGATGTTGGCACAGTGACTAAGATAGCCATGAAGAAACCTCCCCACCAGGCAGAGATTAGAGCCTCAGATGCCTCCATCTGTCCCCCTGTCTCTACCATGCTCCTGCCCAGCCAGGGACAGCCTCGGGTGGGTCACGTAGATGGGCTGGGGCCCTGGAGGTCTGGACGACCAGAGTGGAGAGGCATGGGGGCAGAGAGGCAGTGGGCAAAGTGGAGGCTATGGGGTGGGCTGGGAGCACTCAATGACTTTTGACTCTGTCAGTTGAACTCTCTTCAAACTTTTGAAACGGAGAGTGAGAGAGAAAGAACACATAGGATACATTGAACAGAAAAAAAGAGAGAAAGGAAAATCAGGGAAGAGAGAGCGAGTGGTATTGATCAGTGAGGTATATATTTCCAGTCGTAGTGGAGCACATGGAGAGTGGTGAGAGGTGTCAGAGGGATCAGATGTTGGATGGAAGAAGAGGGGAAAGGAAGAGCAGAAAAGAGATGAGGAGTGGAGGAATAGTATAGTTCAACAGCATTGTAGCATTTGTCTGGAAACCTCTGCAGAGGTGCTGTCAGATCATATCACTGAATATTTGCCAGCTCTGTCGTTCCCTATCTCCATCCTCATCTCTCTATCCCTCTCATTCTCTATCTCTCATTCTCTGTCTCTCATTCTCTGTCTCTCCCTATCTCCATCCTCATCTCTCTATCCCTCTCATTCTCTATCTCTCATTCTGTCTCTCCCTATCTCCGTCCCCATCTCTCTATCCCTCTCATTCTCTATCTCTCATTCTCTGTCTCTCCCTATCTCCATCCTCATCTCTCTATCCCTCTCATTCTCTATCTCTCATTCTCTGTCTCCCTATCTCTGTCCCCATCTCTCTATCCCTCTCATTCTCTGTCTCTCTTTCTGTCAGTCTCTCCCTATCTCCGTCCTCATCTCTCTATCCTTCTCATTCTCTGTATCTCCCTATCTCTGTCCCCATCTCTCTATCCCTCTCATTCTCTGTCTCTCTTTCTGTCAGTCTCTCCCTATCTCCGTCCTCATCTCTCTATCCTTCTCATTCTCTGTCTCTCCCTATCTCCGTCCCCATCTCTCTATCCCTCTCATTCTCTGTCTCTCTGTCTGTCTCTCCTTCAGTCCGTCCATTTGTTTGTTTGCTCATCCGTCTCTCTCTCTCTCTCCCTCTCTTTCTAGCTCTTTTTCTGTTCATAAATTTTATTACAGTGTCTCTGCCCGGTCAAGTGGATATCCAAACTGCTACAGCTGTCATAGTGACAACCGGTCCTTTTAATCCTTTGATCTCAGACTGTTGGCCACTCACCAAGACCACACTTCCCTAAAATACTTAGGACACCCACACACACACGCACACACACACACACGCACATGCACGCACACACGCACACACGCGCACACAAGCACACTCCCCTGAAAATACTTAGGACACCCACCCACACACACAAACCCACACACGCACACACACACACACACGCACACACTCATACTCCCCTGAAAACACTTAGGACAGTCTGTCTCTAGCCTACACACCTCCCTTGCTAATGTGTTAAATTTGAGACCTCTCCTGGCATGGACCAGCAGGCTGTGTGCTGATCATGTGATTTACACTTAAGATATATCTAGACCTTGAAGTAGAATGCGAAAACAAATATATACTCGTCACTTACAATGTTACTGCACAGAGATCAGTATTTTATGAGTGGAACTAGTCCTCAAGTTATTGAAGATTGTAGGTACCAGTTCAGTTAACCACCCCTCCAGACAGATCAGAACCGGGCCACCATCGTTGTTGTGTAAACAATGTGTTGTTGTTCTGCATGCTGAAACACATTGTTCGGTTCTGTAGTTCCAAACAGAGCAGAGCTGAGGCAGTTTGAACTGGGCTTATTATTGGGTCAAGTCTGCTTGCATGGCAGACTGGGAGAGAATATTACGCAAGTGTGGGACTATGACTCAACAACACATAGTGAACAACACCACTGCCAGAAGAGAAGATGAAAGATTTGGGCAAATATATTAATGTAACATCATGTTTGCATGTTTGAAGGTTTAGGTCTTCAGATCAGCTATGCATGAAAGACAAACACATACACACTCGCACATATTGGTGAGCACAATATGTTTTTTAAATGGTCCATAGATTGTCCGTTTACTAGCTAAGATTCTGTCAGATTCCTACTTTATAACAATAACGGGTGTCATTTACCAGAACAGCCATTAACCCCACCCACTGGGCACAAACTGGTTGAATCATCCTTGTATCAGCGTAGGTCTTTTTGTCAATAACAGCTGGTGCGCAATGTCTAATATTAAAGAATTCTCAAGCTATTGCTCGCCTCAGGTAGAGTACCTTATGATAAGCTGTAGATCACGCTATCTACCAAGAAAATTAATAAAATAATAAAATAAATGACTTACCTTTGAAGATATTCATCTTTTTGCAATCCCAGATGTCTCAGTGACACAATGAATGGTCATTTTGTTCGATAAATTCCTTCTTTATATCCCCAAAATGTCCATTTATTTGGAGCCCTTGATTCAGAAATACACCGGTTCCAACTCGCCCAACATATTGCGGGGACTATTCAATGCTTGTGCAGTGCGCCACAGGATGTTTTTGTGCTGGTCAAGGGCAGTCAAGTCTGGAGTGAACCAAGAGCTATGTCTGTTCTTAGTTCTAAATTTTTTGAAAGGGACATGCTTATTTAAGATGGTGAGGAAAGCACTTTTAAAGAACAACCAGGCATCCTCTACTGACGGCATTATGTCAATATCCTTCCACGATACCCGGGCCAGGTCTATTAGAAAGGCCTGCTCGCTGAAGTGTTTTAGGACCCATTACGGACGCAGGCAATGAGGCAGTGATTGCTGAGATCCTGGTTGAAGACAGCAGAGGTGTATTTAAAGGACAAGTTGGTCAGGATGATATCAATAACGTTCCCCATGTTTACGGATTTGGGGTTGTTCCTGGTAGGTTCCTTGATAATTTGTGTGAGATTAAGGGCATCTAGCTTAGATTGTAGGACGGCCGGGGTGTTAAGCTTACCCAGTTTAGGTCATATCTAACAATATGAACTCTGACATTAGATGGGGGGCAATCAATTCGCATATAGGGTCCAGGGCACAGCTGGGAGCTGAGGGGGGTCTGTAAAAGTGCTAACAGTGAGGGACTTATTTCTGGCGAGATGGAATATTAAAAGTAGAAGCTCGAACAGTTTGGGCATAGACCTGGAAAATGTTGTATTTGGGGATGAAAATTTCTGAATTTTTGGTGGCCTTCCTAAGCCAGGATTCAGACACAACTTGGACATCAGGGTTGGCGGAGTGTGCTAAAGCAGTGAATAAAACAAACTTAGGGAGGAGGCTTCTGATGTTACTATGCATGAAAATCAAATCAAATCAAATCAAATCAAATTTTTATTTGTCGCATACACATGGTTAGCAGATGTTAATGCGAGTGTAGCGAAATGCTTGTGCTTCTAGTTCCGACAATGCAGTAATAACCAACAAGTAATCTACCTAACAATTTAAAAACTACTGTCGTATACACAGTGTAAGGGGATAAAGAATATGTACATAAGGATATATGAATGAGTGATGGTATAGGGCATATGAGATGAGTATGTAGACAAAGTAAACAAAGTGGCATAGTTAAAGTGGCTAGTGACACATGTATTACATAAGGATGCAGTCGATGATACAGAGTACAGTATATACGTATGCATATGAGATGAATAATGTAGGGTAAGTAACATTATATAAGGTAGCATTGTTTAAAGTGGCTAGTGATATATTTACATAATTTCCCATCAATTCCCATTATTAAAGTGGCTGGAGTTGGGTCAGTGTCAATGTCAGTGTGTTGGCAGCAGCCACTCAATGTTAGTGGTGGCTGTTTAACAGTCTGATGGCCTTGAGATAGAAGCTGTTTTTCAGTCTCTCGGTCCCAGCTTTGATGCACCTGTACTGACCTCGCCTTCTGGATGATAGCGGGGTGAACAAGGCAGTGGCTCGGGTGGTTGATGTCCTTGATGATCTTTATGGCCTTCCTGTAACATCGGGTGGTGTAGATGTCCTGGAGGGCAGGTAGTTTGCCCCCGGTGATGCGTTGTGCAGACCTCACTACCCTCTGGAGAGCCTTACGGTTGAGGGCGGAGCAGTTGCCGTACCAGGCGGTGATACAGCCCGTCAGGATGCTCTCGATTGTGCATCTGTAGAAGTTTGTGAGTGCTTTTGGTGACAAGCCGAATTTCTTCAGCCTCCTGAGGTTGAAGAGACGCTGCTGCGCCTTCTTCACGACGCTGTCTGTGTGAGTGGACCAATTCAGTTTGTCTGTGATGTGTATGCCGAGGAACTTAAAACTTGCTACCCTCTCCACTACTATTCCATCGATGTGGATAGGGGGGTGTTCCCTCTGCTGTTTCCTGAAGTCCACAATCATCTCCTTAGTTTTGTTTACGTTGAGTTCGAGGTTATTTTCCTGACACCACTCCGAGGGCCCTCACCTCCTCCCTGTAGGCCGTCTCGTCATTGTTGGTAATCAAGCCTACCACTGTTGTGTCGTCCGCAAACTTGATGATTGAGTTGGAGGCGTGCGTGGCCATGCAGTCGTGGGTGAACAGGGAGTACAGGAGAGGGCTCAGAACGCACCCTTGTGGGGCCCCCGTGTTGAGGATCAGCGGGGAGGAGATGTTGTTGCCTACCCTCACCACCTGGGGGCGGCCCGTCAGGAAGTCCAGTACCCAGTTGCACAGGGCGGGGTCGAGACCCAGGTTCTCGAGCTTGATGACGAGCTTGGAGGGTACTATGGTGTTGAACCCAAGGCTTTTATGGTTACAGAAGTCAACAAATGAGAGCGCTCAGGGACACACAGGGCCTGGGTTAACCTCTAAATCACCAGAGGAACAGAGGAGTAGGATGAGGGTATGCCTAAAGGCTATAAGAACTGGTCATCTAGTGCATTGGGAACAGAGAATAAAAGGAGCAGATATCTGGGCGTGGTAGAATAGATTCAGGGCATAATGTACAGACACGGGTAGGGTAGGGTGCAAGTGCAGTAGAAGTAAACCTAGGCATTGAGTGACTATGAGAGAGGTTGCATCTCTGGAGGCGCCAGTTAAGCTTGGTGTTGTCTCCGCGTGTTTGGGGCGTGGGACAAAGGAGCTCTCTGGGGCATGTTGAGCGGGACTAGGGTCTCCGCAGTGAAATAAAACAATGAGAGATAGCCTAAACAACAGTTTACAAGGTATTTTGACATTAGGGAGAGGCATAAAGCAAACACAGGTGTTGATTGGGAGAGCTAAGACAACAACGGGTAAACAGTTAAGACAAGAACAACGGGTAAATGGCGATGAACGGGCAGAGAGGGTCAGTTAGCTACACACTGAGTTCGAGGCTGGGGCCGACAGATAAACAAAATGAAGTACCATGTTAATGAACAGTCCAGCAGGCATCAGCTGTGTAGTTGAGTGATCATAGATATAAAACATATTGTATAAAACATGTTGAATTTGTAACTTTGAAACAATGACACAATACAATCTTCAACTTAATCTCCACTATAAGAAAAAGTAACTGTAGGCTGGGCAGCACCTAGAGAGAGGATTTATCTACAGCTATGCATTTGGTCTCTCATCCAGGGTTTTAACCAATACCAGTCCTGCTCAGCTTTGATATTTGTCACTGACTGTTACCAATGTTCTATTGTGAGAATGACTATTGAGAAGTCTCCACTTAATAAATCCGCTGCTGCTTTCAATGTCATTCCAAAGGGTAGGTTTAACAGAGCAAATCAAATGGAACCATATATCATCAACACTGCTATTCAGGTCTGTATAGCATTTGGGAAGTCATAAATAGCTATTGTTAAAATTCAAACCAGGATTTAAAAAAAATAATACATATAGGCCTAGAGTTTCAATCTTTGTGAAACGGAGTCGAGAAGCGGTGAGTGGTGGTGAGTTTAATAATGCAATGAACATCTAACAATACAAAACAAGAGTAGCGTATGGACATGAAACATATAACCAATACTGCCTGGGGAATGAAACCAAGGGAGTGATAGATACAGGGGAGGTAATCACTGATGTGATGGAGTCCAGGACTGTCTCATGATGAAGCACCAATCCGAGTAACGATGGTGCCACTTGTGCGTAATTAAGGTTGTCAGTGCCAGTGATTAGTAAACCGTCAGTCATATAGGGGAAGCGGGAGTAGACATGACAGTACCCCCCCGACGCGTGGCTCCTGATCAGGTCAACGCCGGCTAAGGGACGGCCCCGAGGACAAGGAGCTGGCCAGTCTGGATGGCAAAGGTGTAAATCACGGATGATGTTGGGATCCAAAATGTCCATCACCGGATTCCAACACCGCTTCTCTGGACCGTACCCCTACCAGTCAACCAGGTACTGGAGCTTACCTCCATGAAGTCGGGAGTCCAGTAGGAATCTGACAGCATAGGCGGGACCTCCCTCGACGTTCAGGGGAGGCGGAGGGCTGTCGTGGGGGACAGCCTCAACCAGAGGAGCAAGAACCACCGGCATGAGAAGGGAGACATGAAATGAAGGTGAGAGACGGTAGTCACTGGGGAGCTGTAATCTATGAGTCACCTTGTTGACCGTCCAGAGAACCTTGAACGGCCCCACAAACTGGGGGCTCAGCTTCTTGTAGGGCAGGCGGAGTGGGAGGTTCCTGGTGGAGAGCCAGACACCAGGATGGAACATGGGAGCCTCCCTGCCGTGATGATCCGCTTGCTCTTTCTGATGTGAACCACTCATCCACCGCAGCAGCTTCAGTCTGGCCTGGGGTCCACGGAGACAGGACCGGCTGATAACCCAGAACAGACTAGAAGGGAGTCAGCCCGGTGGAGGAGTGACGTAATGAATTCTGGATGTACTCCGCCCAGAGAAGAAATCGGGCCCACTCCCCCTGCCGATTTTGTCAGTGGCTCCTTGGGAACCTCCCCAGCTTCTGGTCCATCCTCTCCACCTACCCGGAAGTGAGGCTGACCATAACCCAGAGCTTCTCCATTAAGGCTCTCCATTCCGCGATGTGATTAGGAGGCCACGGTCAGAGGCGATGTCCTCCGGAAAGTCATAATGCCGGAAGACCTGCTGGAACAGTGCCTCAGCGACCTGGAGAGCAGTAGGGATACCAGAGAGTGGGATCAAACAACAGGATTTGGAGAATCTATCCACAACCACCAAAATAGTGGTGAAATCATCAGAGGGGAGATCAGTGACAAAATCAATGGATAAATGACAACAGGGACCCTGAGGCATGGGAAGGGGAAATAGGTTCCCTGCTGGAGCATGCTGGGGAGATTTATTTTTGGCACATACGGAGCAGTAATTCTCGGAGATAGATTGAGTAGTATTTAGCTATATGACGGGACCCCTATAGATCTACAGTGGGGCAAAACGTATTTAGTCAGCCACCAATTGTGCAAATTCTCCCACTTAAAAAGATGAGACAGGCCTGTAATTTTCATCATAGGTACACTTCAAGTATGACACAAAATGAGAAAAAAAATCACATTGTAGGATTTTTGATGAATTTATTAGCAAATTATGTCCGTGGCGCCGCTACAGACCCTGGTTTGATTCCAGGCTGTATCACAACCGGCCATGATTGTAGTCCCATAGGGGGGCGCGCAATTGACCCAGCATCATTAGGGTTTGGCCGGGGTAGGCCGCCATTTGAAATAAGAATTTGTTCTTAACTGACTTACCTAGTTAAATAAAATAAATAAAAACAAGTCAAAAGTTTGGACACACATACTCATTCCAGGGTTTTCCTTTATTTCTACTGTTTTGTACATTGTAGAATAATAGTGAAGATATACAAACTATGAAATAGCACATATGGAATCATGTAGTCACCAAAAAAGTGCTAAACAAATCAAAATATAATGTATATTTGAAATTCTTCAAAGTAGCCACCCTTTGCCTTGATGACAGCTTTGCACACTCTTGGCATTCTCTCAACCAGCTTCATGAGGTAGTCACGTGGGATGCATTTCAATTAACAGGTGTGCTTTGTTAAAAATGTATTTGTGCAATTTCTTTCAGAATCAGTCTGTTTTGATCAGAGAAATTACTGTGCCTTAGCCGTCGCACTGATATTTAATGAACAAAGTTAAAATTAAGGCTATTTTACAAACTAATGTAACAGTATTTATTCAACGATAAAATGAGTAACACATCCATGGTTACTGTAACAATAAATGTCTTATTGTGTAATCATAGAAATCGTGCATCTTCAAGATAGCATGCAAAGGTCTCAGGTCTATGCAGATCTCCACAATTGCTATAATAATCTGTGCAGAATCTCGAATGACATTGATCACTTGCACCATGTATTAATAATCTCAATTGCAGTCCAGGTAATTCGGTTATGCTATTAGATGAAGCGTAGTGACTGATAATACATTAAGTTGTTGTATAAATAAACAAAATATCTGACATTGTATTGCCATTTTAACTTTGTTGTGCTTTGAAATGGTTGAAAGCACAGCGATAACTCATTGGGAATTCAACAAAGTTTTGGTTGTCTTTTTGAATGGCTGAAAATAGGTTGTAATCTCATTGATCAACACATCAACCAAATATTACCCAACGAGGATCACATCTCTGCTGGGCGAGTACGTGAGCTCTTGGAGAAGCAGAATGTTTTCTATGAAGGAATGATAGTTCAGCAGGAAAATAACTTTTAAAAGCTTCATACAAATGTTCATGGAGTCTACCAACAAACAGCTGGACGACCCGACTGAATATGTACATAGCATTAAAACAAGCCTTCAGTTCACACTGAATGTATTGAAGACCCCACAGGATACACTTTCCAGAAACTGTTCCTCTATGTGGAATGAAATCACCACAGTCAGGGAGGGCCTCCAGAAGAACATTTCTGGGAAGGCAGAATGAAATCATCACACTCAGGGAGGGCCTCCAGAACATTTCTGGGAAGGCAGAATGAAATCATCACACTCAGGGAGGGCCTCCAGAACATTTCTGGGAAGGCAGAATGAAATCATCACACTCAGGGAGGGCCTCCAGAACATTTCTGGGAAGGCAGAATGAAATCATCACACTCAGGGAGGGCCTCCAGAACATTTCTGCAAAGGCTGATTACCTGGATGGACAATCGAGGAGAAATAATCTTGTAATAGATGGTATCCAGGAGTGGGCCGTACGCACTACCCTCTGTAGTGCCTTGCGGTTGGAGGCCGAGCAGTTGCCATACCAGGCAGTGATGCAACCAGTCAGGATGATCTTGATGGTGCAGCTGTAGAATCTTTTGAGGATCTGAGGACCCATGCCAAATCTTTTCAGTCTCCTGAGGGGGAATAGGTTTTGTTGTTCCCTCTTCACAACTGTCTTGGTGTGCTTGGACGATGTTAGTTTGTTGGTGATGTGGACACCAAGGAACTTGAAGCTCTCAACCTGCTCCACACAGCCCCGTCGATGAGAATGGGGGCGTGCTCGGTCCTCCTTTTCCTGTAGTTCACAATCATCTCCTTTGTCTTGATCACGTTGAGGGAGAGATTGTTGTCCTGGCACCACACGACCAGTCCTCTGACCTCCTCCCTATAGCCTATCTTACATTACATTTACATTTAAGTCATTTAGCAGACGCTCTTATCCAGAGCGACTTACAAATTGGTGCATTCACCTTATGACATCCAGTGGAACAGTCACTTTACAATAGTGCAATGACTCTTGTCATTGTCTGTGATCAGGCCTACAGTTGTGTCATCTGGAAACTTAATGATGGTGTTGGAGGTGTGCCTGGCTGTGCAGTCATGAGTGAACAGGGCGTACAGGAGGGGACTGAGAAAGGAAAGAAGAAAGGATTCTATCATGATTCCAACTGATGTCATATACCCTCATAAAAGATTGTATCAGGAAGGAGAAGCAATGCATGTTTGAATTTCATCAAGTAGAAAGGGAAGAGGTAGAAAGGATGCTGTTGTCGCTTCGGATGACAATAAAAATCCTATAAACTGTATTAAGTAGATTATTGGAAAAATGTTATCTGTACAAAACAAGGATTATTTCTCAAGTAATGAACTGATAATGGCTTTTCAGAATGCATACAAAGAAGGGTATTCTACGAGTATGGCCTTAGCACAAATGACAGATGATTGGTTAAAGAGTATGGATGACAGGAAGTTAGTTGGTGGACTGTTGCTAGATTTCAGTGCTGCTTTTGATGTAAATTATTATGAATTGTTACTAGCTCAACTCAAATGTTATGATTTTAAGTCTGCAGCTCTATCCTGGATGGAAAGCTATCTATCCAGGCGAAGGCAAAAAGTGTTCTTTAATGGTATTTTTTTCAAACAGTAATGATATACACTGTGGTGTTCCTCAAAGAAGTTGCTTAGGTCCACTTCTCTACTTTATCTTTACTAATGAACAAAGCAAGAGTGGTCATTAATGCTAATGACTCTACAATGTATAGCGCAGCATCAGAATTTAACTAGGCAAGTCAGTTAAGAACACAATTGTATTTACAATGACAGCTTAGGAACAGTGGGTTAACTGCCTTGTTCAGGGGCAGCACAACATATTTTTACCTTGTCAGCTCGGGGATTCAATCTAGCAACTTTTTGGTTATTGGCTCAACGCTCTAACCACTAGGCTACCTACCTCCCCAATGTAATGAGAATGTAATGAGCTAACAGATGTACTGAGTAGTGAACTAAGTGGGTTGATATGGACAAATTGGTGTTGAACATTTCTAAAACAAAATGTATTGTATTTGGTTCAAGATATATGCTTGCTGATGATCCCCAATTGAATTTGTCAACGAATAGAACGCATGTAGAGCAAGTGAAAAATAAAAACTTGGCGTCATGTTGGATGCAGCTTTATCATGGTCAGAAGACATAGATAATATTTTTAAGATGGGTTCGGGAATTGCTGTCACAAGAAAATGTACAGAGCATGTAACATCTAGCACACTGAATCAGGTGACTAATTTCCTGGTCCAATCACACTTAGAGTACTGTCCAGTTATATGGTCATCTGCAGCAAAGAAAGATATCAAAAAGCTCCAAATGGTTCAGAACAGGGCTGCCAGATTAGCTCTTCATTTCTCGATCTGTATGAATATTATCCAAATGCATCAGAATCTCTCATGGCTTCATGATAAAAACAAGTTACTATCCAGTCTTCTGATTTTCTTATAATATATAATATATAATATATACATATAATGTGATAGACCATATGACTGGACAGGAAATAGAAAGCATCAACGGAATGTTAAATGTGTTTCCTGTCAGGTATTTTAATTTTCTGTACTGTTTACTTGTTGAATGTTTGTGAAGTCTTGATTTTTTGTTGTCTGTAATGTCTTGTTGATTGGTGTTGGACCCCAGGAGGATTAGCTAGCGTTACGGAGTTAGCTAATGTGGATCCTAATAAAAATTATAAAAAGTACTAGTGATGAATGTCTCTCATCATAAGAGGAGCTTTGCCTGTTCTCTTCAGCTCATCATAAACCCGTCATTGTACATAGTTAAATAAAGTTTAGATTAAAAAATAAAAAATCAATAAAATAAAAATATAAAATAACCATGACATCATTTAGCAGAGAGCGCTTTTTTAGCAAATAGAAAGAAGCTCTACGCCACAAACTCATCAGCCAATAAAGTATTCATTATCCTATTGCCTGATGATTGGGGTTATTGTAGATTTGAAGCCACTTACATTGAAACCACTGCTTGTTTCACTGTGATAAGCCTCTTTGACGGTCCTAATTATCCCTAATTGATTTCTGAGTTAATAAACGAATTAACTTCCTTCATCTTTATCTAGCATATGGTAATTATATTGTCCTCTGTGGCTGACAGCGTGGCAATTTCTAATGAGGAATATATTTAAAAAGAATGTTAATTTAATAAACTCAAGTTTTGATTTTATTCTTTATTTTCTCACTGTGTCTCTACCTCTCTCTCTTTCTCACCATGGTGCTCTCCACTCCTCTCGTCATGGTAACCTGACCCATATGGCAGTTTGTTTGATGTGGTGCCCAGCAGTCGTGTTTCCATTGGTCATCATGGCACCTTGCAGTGGTCACATTCCCGTCCTCCACGTGAGCGCATCTAAAACACACGCAGAGAAGACACACGCGCGCACACACACAATCAGAAGAGCAGGGGAATGCTGTCATTACTACATCCTCTCAGTAGCATGGGAGTGAAAGATGACCACACTCACTCATACTTTATAGCCCTCCACTTGAGCCTTAAAGCTGAAATATGGAAAGGAATAATATCAGAATATATTTCACATTAGACACAGTGTCACGTCAGAAATCATTCAGAAATGGGATACATTTTATTCATGCAAGTGGAATATTTCACAGATGTCAAGAACAGAGACACAGAGAGAGAGAGAGAGAAAGAGAATGAGAGAGAGAGAGAGAGAGAGAGAGAGAGAGAGAGAGAGAGAGAGAGAGAGAGAGAGAGAGAGAATGAGAGAGAGAGAGAGAGAGAGAGAGAGAGAGAGAGAGAGAGAGAGAGAGAGTGAGGTAGACAGAGAGAGAGGTAGACAGAGAGGGAGACAGACAGAAAGAGAGAGAGACAGAGAGAGAGAGAGAGAGAGGGAGAGAGATAGAGAGAGAGGGAGACAGACAGAAAGAGAGAGAGACAGAGAGAGAGAGAGAGAGAGGGAGAGAGATAGAGAGAGAGGGAGAGGAAGGGAAAGAGAGGGTGAAATAAATGTCAGAATGCTTGATGAATGAAAAAACACATTTTCAGACCATTTCATGTGATCTATGGGACACAGTCTCTCCAGTTCACACTCCAGACTCCCAATTTCACTTTGCCTGAGGTAGTTCACTGATATACAGATAAAGTCACTGGACACGTTGCATTACGTATACAATAGACTATTCAGTTTTTTTAGGTCAATATAAAATAAGACTGTATAATGGGTAACAGTTTCTGGGAAGGTACAACCAATTTAAAGATGAAATGTACTAATAAAAGATTGTCTTGACATTGTAATGATGGATATTTTATGGCCGTCTGTAATGGCAGAGGGTTCATTCAGTACTGGGAACAAGATCATATGTCCTCCTCATATATGCTAACTGTATGCTAATGGCTTGTGATCCTATCTGTGTGTGTGCTTGCCTGTGTGCAGGTGTGTGAGGAGAGATTGACTTTTAGATCAGAGTGATGGGAGTAATTATGTAAATGAGCAGGTTAAGTAGGGTTGGATGTATATCTCTGAGCCCATAATACCAGGCAATGCAACCAGAGTAATGTAATGATGTCAATAAGTCTCTTTTCCCCTACTGACCCACCATTAACCACCTATCTCTGACACGCACCAACCTCTCTCTCTCTCTCTCTCTCTCTCTCTCTCTCTCTCTCTCTCTCTCTCTCTCTCTCTCTCTCTCTCTCTCTCTCTCTCTCTCTCTCTCTACTCTATGCTATTGTGGAACTAGTTAAACCGTAGAAAGTGGGGGTGCTATTTGAAGGGTCCAAGGAGTGTGACAGAGCTGAGTGGGAGTGGGATGATTGATGGCCAGAGATGAGTAAGGCCTATCGCTCAGGATGCAAGTGATGAGTGTGTGAGGATGTTTAGTGTCCATTTGTTACCTCCCTCACCTCCTGGATGAAGAGAAGGGAGGAGGCTTGGGGGGAGGAAAGGATAATGAAAGAGCCTAATAGAGCCGTTTCCGTTCACACACGCACACACAAACCTGATCAATCACCATTTCACCATGCACACACAAACCTGATCAATCACCATGCACACACACACACACACACACACACACACACACACACACACACACACACACACACACACACACACACACACACACACACACACACACACACACACACACACACACACACACACACACACACACACACACACACACACACACACACACACACACACACACACACACACACACACACACACACACACACACACACAGTTGTTAAGGAAGTCATAGAGAGGTAGATGACATTATTGATGGTATTACAGATGGCACCCCATTTACCCAATTACTCCCGATGAGATGATATTATCAGATACACACATGACTACACTCATCCTCTCTAGTGTTTCTGCTCTCTGTCTTCCACTACAGTTATTCATATCCCTAGTATATACCTCTCAACACTCATACACACACAATTGTAGGTTTGGGGATTGCGTAATAGCTCGTGATAGCAACAGAATTAACCTATATTTCAGTATTTTTGATTATTCCATTATCCAGTGTTTCCATTTGAAAACAGTTTGCAACCATTGTGGTTTCCTGAACACAGCCATGGTGTTGGGTGGCAGAGGAAATAGAGCTGTTAGGGACAGGTCATATCTTCAACTCTACACAGGAGTGTGTTTGCATGTGTGGGTGTCACATACCTCCATGTCCACTGATGCTGTTTTTCTAAGTACTCTCTCCAGCCGGTCTCCACAAATTCATGTTCAGGTTCAGTCTCTTTCACATGGCTGAATCCATGGAATACAATAGATTTTTTCGGAGGAAAGAAGTAAATGTATGGTGGTGTGATGGATACAAAGAGGAAGTCTTAACTTCAGGAGTTTGAGATATTCAGTATACTGCATAGGGGACTTCAGATCCACAGTTGCAAGTATGGGACTCTAAGCCATATCCTGTTATTAGTTGAAATACCCTTTTACTGGGATGTAACCAGGATGTAACCAGCCCCCCTAGACCATTCCCTTTCTGACACCCAAATAAAAAATGATCCTGCCTATTAGTGCTTTATCCTTCTTCTCTTCCCCCATTCTATCCATCCCCTTCACCCCTCCATCCACCCCCTCCATGCCAGATGTGTGAGGACGGACATTTTACTCTGTCAAAAAAAGGGGTAGGCCACTAAACACAGTAACCCCAGAGCTAGAGAGGGCTAGAGATGGAATGGCCATCAGGAGACTGAGTCAGGTTATGAATATGCCCAAACCAGGGTGAGGGCAGTCTGTTAACTGGTAACACAGTGTCTCTCTCTATCTCTCTTTTTTTATCTCTCTCTCTCTCTCTCTCTCTCTCTCTCTCTCTCTCTCTCTCTCTCTCTCTCTCTCTCTCTCTCTCTCTCTCTCTGAGGAGAGATCTGAGGTGGTTTATTCTTAGCCCCAGTGTCAAGTCAGTCTCTGTGGAGT
>NC_060173.1:32804037-32859037 GCF_021184085.1 Oncorhynchus gorbuscha | reverse complement strand
AGTAGTAAAGTTCATATTCTATAATTTATACCCCTCAAAAATGATATACCTCTATGGGCAAAATGACCATCTTCAAAATAATTCCACATGTTAGCCCTCCTCCCCCATGGTGAGAAATGGAGCATGGACAATATCTGTTATGCAGGTGAATGAGGACCCAAAAGCGACTTGGCGAAAACAGAGTCTTTAATCCAGTTTAAGGAAATAGCAATACTCCTAGACAAATCGGAGCGGTAAATAAAGCATAAGAAACAATTTCACTCGTAATCACGAGAACTGACTGGAGACTCGATAATGAACTGCAGGCTGCCTCGGGAAGGCACTTGACCGTAGCAGACTCAGACACCTGCTCACCACGCAGCATCTGAGGGAAACACGACACGACAGGGCGATACAAAGACACAGCACGGTGAACAGTATACAAGGATCCGACAGGACAGAAACGGAAAACAAGGGGAGAAATAGGGACTCTAATCAGGGGAAAAGATAGGGAACAGGTGTGGGAAGACTAAATGATTGATTAGGGGAATAGGAACAGCTGGGAGCAGGAACGGAACGATAGAGAGAAGAGAGAGAGAGAGGGAGAGAGAAAAAGGGGAACGAACCTAAAAAGACCAGCAGGGGGAAAACGAACAGAAGGGAAAGCAAAATGACAAGACAATATAAGACAAAACATGACAATATCACAGAACCAGTGCATTCTGGGAGAGAGGATAGATCCAGCCCTCCCACTGAGGTCTCAATGCTATGAATTTATTACAGTTTCATTGTGACCTAAATAACTTATGTCATGACCTGTATTGCGCTTTAGACATAGTTATGTAATGTTCATTTTATAATGATAAATGTTGTACTTTCCCTTAGTGCACAACAAATAATACAAATGTGGACAAATGCCTGTATATTTATATGGCAGTACACAGATGGTTCAGCTCAGTACAACCATATTGATCTCTGTTTTTATGACAATCAAAACACCATAGTCTTCTTGTCACATATGACATCATCATCCTTGCCTTCACAGTTTCTGGTTTAAAATGTAGACACACACTCTCGATGTGGCCTACGTATGAAATATAATAGTGCCTCCAAAACCATTACTTGGGGAGATCTGTTCTCTCTCTCCCTTCTCCCCTCCTTGCTCAATGTGTATGAGATTGAATGGGAGCCCTCTTTCCCTGTCTAACAGAAAGTAGCCGTGTGTGTGTGTGTGTGTGTGTGTGTGTGTGTGTGTGTGTGTGTGTGTGTGTGTGTGTGTGTGTGTGTGTGTGTGTGTGTGTGTGTGTGTGTGTGTGTGTGTGTGTGTGTGTGTGTGTGTGTGTGTGTGTGTGTGTGTGTGTGTGTGTTGCGGAGATGGACACTGCAACCTTTGTCCTGAGACGGACCGTTTGTTTAAGCTGTCCTGGTGCTCAGGGTTCACAGGCCATACAGATGACCTGTGTGTGTGTGTGTGCGTGCGTGTGTGTGTGTTTGTCTGTGTGAGAGTTTCCATTATGGTGACGACCCCCTGTTCTTTACAATAACATGTATCACTCTCTCTTTCTTCCCTCTCCCACATTTTTCTCTCTTTCTCTCTTCTTTCCCCTCCTCCCCCTCTCCTTCAGTGTTAAGTGTGTTACCACTCTGTACTAGGTTTACCACAGGACCTCTGGGTTGTAACTGAGTGACAGGTGGAACTCCTGCTGTCTGAGTAAATCAGCACTGTGACATACAGTGCTCAAGCACAAACAAACTAACGGACACATATGTACACACACACACACACACACACACACACACACACACACACACACACACACACACACACACACACACACACACACACACACACACACACACACACACACACACACACACACACACACACACACACACACACACACACACACACACACACACACACACATGCATGCACACACATGCACAATCACACACATATATGTACGCACACACATGAACAAAGTATTTCGTTTTTTGGTGTATTATTTCTTACATTATTAGCCCAGAATGTTTTTTGTGTTATTACATACAGCCGGAAATAACTTTTGGATATCAGAGTGGCAGTCACTCACCAGCATTACAACCAAGAATACAACTTTCCCCATTTGGATCCTTTGTTCGTACCCCCCAGGGCAACTGAACGTATCCCAGAGGCTGCTCCATGTCGCCATGGGCAGAGAAGAGGTATTCGGAGTGGACTTCTAGTCCAACTCAGGAGGCGTGCACACCATCCACCGCTTCCGAGTATATTACTCGCTACTGTTCTGTCTCTGGGCAATATAGTTGATGAGCTCATGGCGAGGATCTCCTTCCAGAGAGACATCAGGGACAGTAACATACTCTGTTTCCCGGAATCATGGCTCTCCCTGGATTTACTGTCCCCGTCCATACAGCCAGCTGGATTTTCAGTACATTGCGCAGACAGGAATAAAGAACTCTCCGGGAAGAAGAAAGGCGGGGTGTATGTTTCATGATTAACTACTCATGGTGTGATTGTGATAACGTACAGTTATAGTCACAGCCGTGTATATTCCCCCTCAAGCCAATACCACGATGGCAATCAAGGAGCTACACTGGAAACCACATATCCTGAGACATTTATTGTAGCTGGTGGAATTTGACTTCTTGGCGCACCCATTCCGTTTGCGGGATCATTTTCATCAACATCCTCTGAATTGCAGAGCGGCAAATTCAAATGAAATTACTAAAAATATTTCATTTTCATGAAATCACAAGTGCAATATAGCAAAACACAGCTTAGCTTGTTGTTAATCCACCTGGGGTGTTAGATTTCAAAAAAGCTTTACAGCAAAAGCTATCCGAGCGTTTATGTTAGGACATCTCTCAGCAGACAAAAAATGACAAACAGCTAGCAGCAAATAGATTGGTCACGAAAGTCAGAAAAGCAATAAAATGAATCGCTTACCTTTGATGATCTTCGGATGTTTGCACTCACGAGACTCCCAGTTACAGAATAAATGTTCCTTTTGTTCCATAAAGATTATTTTTATATCCAAAATACCTCCATTTGGTTGGCACGTTTTGTTCGAGCGGTCACGACGGGGCAGACAAAAATTCCAAATATTATCCGTAAAGTTCATAGAATCCGTAAAGTTCGTAGAAACATGTCAAACGTTTTTTATAATCAATCAGTTTTTAGAATAAATAATCGATAATATTTCAACCGGACCGTTCACCAGGGGCTGAACTTGTTTTTAATTCTCATTTTCTTAATGGGGGCGTGTTTGTTAACAATATCACTGAAAATATCAAAAAAGAAGGTCCGAACACCTTCGACAGAGGGGATCAAGCTGATTCTATAACATTTTACAGATGGTATCATTCCATTCTTTTACTTTAGATGTGTGTGTATTGTTGTGAATTGTTAGACACTACTGCACTGTTGGAACTAGGAAAACAAACCCCGCAATAACATCTGCTAAATATATGTGTATGTGACCAACAAAATGTGATTTGATTTGATTTGAATAGTGGTGCCTTCCATTGAGCCAGTAGTGTGTGTTTTCTCAATTATCCCTGAGGAGTGAGGATCAGGATGATAATAATGCCATTTGTTTGACAGGTTGACACGGTGGGTGAGAATAAAAACACCAGACTCTGTCTTCCTCTTTGCCACCCCCCCCCTTATCACTGCCACCAGTGAGGAGAGAGGGAAAAGTGAGAGAAAGATGAAAGGAGGGGGAGTGTAAAGTGAGAGTATTACATGTTATTCCTCTGTGTTTGTGCTGTTCACTCATTGGTGGTTGAATGACATGACACACACACACACACTATTCCACTCTACTATCCTTCCCTGTTGTCTCCACTCAACACCAATGTGTTCAATGATACACAAACTGAGCTTTCAACTGAAAGAGACTGGGGAGAGACTGGGCTATATGTGTGACTCTCAGTAGCACTGTTTCCAATCTGACCCAGCCAGCCTTGCTGTGGTCCAGCTGTTATAGTCATCCTCTACTGGCCACACACACACATACCTGATCAATCACCACTTCACCATGCAGGAAGTTGGGACTAAACAAATTTTCACATGCCGAAACCGAATGATATACATACTGGTAGTTAAATCAGAGTTCAATGCCAAAAATATGATATTCGCAATGTCACTAAGCCAAAAACAAACCAAAACATCAAGAGCCACTACAAAGTCAAAACATGATTTTGTCATGAGTTCAGTACCATTTGCTTGATTTTGCAACCCACAATTGTGGTGTATCGTCATTAGCTAGCTAGCTAATGTTAGCATGCTAACTACGCTAGTCAGCATAGGCTACTACATGATTCTTATCCCAACAGCTTAACCAGAATGACATTTATGCTCAAGGCTGGCCAAAAATAACTATCTGAAAGCCACGCCCCTAATAAGCAATGCCTCCAGTCTTCTGATCTGACCTGCTGGGTCATATTTCAATAACCCAGCATCAATAACTCAGCATCAACATTCCAATATTGTTATTTTTAAAGAAAATAACCCAACTAATTGACTCAATGCTTGTAAAGCAGCAGTTGATTCTTCAAAACAACCCAGCCTTCTTTAGAGTGTACTAGCACTAATGTGTTCGGAGTTACCTTTCCAGCTAATGGGTCAACATAATGAAAATCTTTCTACCAAATCTATTCATTTTAAAATCTTGATTACTTTTCCCTGCAATTACCACTCACCTGATGATAAGACAAGACAGCTGGGAAAACATTTTTTTGCTAAAATATCATGGGGGTCCCTGGGTTGCCAGTTTTCCTGGGTGGGGGTCCCTGGGCAAGAAAAGTTTGAAGCCCCTGATCTAGCGGTTCAGAGTCTTCTACTAACCAGTTGTGGTTCCCTCTCAGGTTATAATACCATACAGTTGGACAAGGCAGGTAGGTCAGATCAGAGAGCGCTGTGTGTGTTATCATACCAGAATGTTGTAGCTGGCATGGGGCCTGTCCAAATACTCTAATGCCTCACAGACGGCCCTATGCACCAAGAAAACACATTGAACATAATATTTCCCTTCTGTCCCAACTCTCTCTGTATGTCTGCTGGCTTTAGGCAGGTTTTATATGTCAGTATTTCACCAATCCTCTGATGGGTGTGTCTGTTATACTACCTTGTGAAACATGTCTGATGACCGTGTTCTCCCACAGACAGTCATAGTAAACCAAATATCTTTCTTCTTTGTCCCTGTTATCCACATTCACCACACGTAATCCTAACTGGAGATGTGCACTTTTTTCAGACATATGTAAAAAACAAATCTTCCTTTGATATTTTCCCCTTTTACTTCATTCTTGTATTTGTTTTATTTGATCTGTCGTTCACCCTCTCTCTCACACTCTCTTGCATCTATACCAAGGTCAGAAGTTTGCTCTCTCACTTTATTAACATTGAACCATTCATTGTCTCAGGGTCGGATCATTGAAGTCATTTTCTTTAGCTGTGTTTCATTTCTCTCCTTACTCCACAATTACTGCTGTACAGGTAACTAAAGGTCACTGCTAATATGTGTAGTGAGTCTAGCTGTACAGTTCACTCTCAGATGGAGAATGGAAAGTGTCACTAATCTGTTTGACAGGGCCGGCTGGTAGTGGACTAAATGAATAGTGATCCGTGTTGTTATGGTCTGGCTGCTTGGCTCTGTCTGTTCACTTCTTATACAAATACTGTTTCTCATTCAGCCAGTGAAAACCAAAGATACAAATTGCTTTTAGCAACACTTCAGTTTTCATTAAAGTGGAGCCCTATTTACATGTTTACTTTTAATGAAAATAAACTCTTCGAATTTGTTCTTGCTAAATGGTTGTGTTTTTGTATCATTATGTTTTAACGTCTTGTAAAATACTTGACTACTATGAGTCCACTGTTGTCGGTACATAGAACAACATGGAGAAACTGTTGTCTGACCTAACCAAGAGCATACTAATATTAGCTGACTTTCCGCTGAATATTTATCACACAGCACACACACACACACACACACACACACACACACACACACACACACACACACACACACACACACACACACACACACACACACACACACACACACACACACACACACACACACACACACAACAATAACAAAAGAAAAACATAATGCTGAGATACATTGACCTGTGTAATGTAAATTAATTTGATTTAAATTAGTTATAATTCATGGCATTTTCGTGAGTGTGTGAGAGTGCGTGTTTGTGTGTGTTCAGCTCAGCTCAGACATTAATCAACCGCTCTGTTTAATTCAGAAAAGGATTCATAATAAAGGGATTTATATAACTGCTTCTGTAGTCACTTTGTCTCCTCAGATCCGGAGAGAGACAAGACAGATGTTATGTTTTAGACACACACACATGCACAGAAGCTACGCAGCTTTTAATTTATGTGTTTTCTACCTGGAAAGGAACTGCCTGCCACTGTCGTGTGCTGGGAGAGCTGTGTGTGTGTGTGTATGTTTTTGTGTGTGTGTATGTTTCTGTGTGTGTGTATGTTTCTCTGTGTGTGTATGTTTCTCTGTGTGTGGCGACCCTGGATAACTTTACTACCCCAAAGCAGTTTGGGATATGTACCAAGAAAGTATGTCCAATCACAAACTGACCCCAGCCCCTACGTCATGTTGCAATTTGGAACCCAATTGTTTCCACTGTTCCTAAACAGTCTAGGACACAGGCTGATGGTCAGGGGCTGGAAAATAGTTATAAATAATTTGTACACTGCAAATGAACCTCAAGAATCCCAAACAGATACAGTATTTGATTTTTTTTAAATAATTTCAAACTTTAATTATATTGAGATACAATCACATATGCCTCTATTTATTCGTGGGAATACTTTCCTACATACAAATGTAGGACTTCCTGGTTATTTTACAGTCTTTTATGTTCAACAACAAAAATTATTAACCCTTTAAACCTATTCTGAACTGGCTGGTAGAACATGTTTTGACAATGGATTTAGAAGTGGATATGAAAACAATCTTGGCTTGAACTTGATTGGTCAACTCCCCCAGCCATTCTGCATCAATTAACATAATTTGTAGAATATTGGGTTGCTCTGACCTTTGTTTTTGCTCATCTATATCAATGACCTTGCTGCTGTGTCTTCTACCCTACTTCCTCATTTGATTTTATCACAAACATTTTTTGATTCACTAATTAATGAAGCTAACTCAGGCATAGTCAGAGAGAGAGAGAGAGAGAGAGAGAGAGAGAGAGAGAGAGAGAGAGAGAGAGAGAGAGAGAGAGAGAGAGAGAGAGAGAGAGAGAGAGAGAGAGAGAGAGAGAGAGAGAGAGAGAGAGAGAGAGAGAATTTTTTTCAGAGTTCCAGTTTGCTGCATTAGTGAATGTTCCAGAAATCGAAATAAATCAAACTTTATTGTATTCACATCCAGTAGATTCCTTGCCGTTGTAAATGATGAAAAGCTGTCCTGGAAAGATCCTATTCAATTTGTCTGCAGCAAAGTGGTAAAATAGATTGGTATCATCGGAAAAATGTGTGATTTGGTTCATCAGACTTGCTCTCTAACTCTATACAATAGCTTAATTTACCCATATCTCATTTACTGTAATATTGTCTGAGCCAGTACATTTGCCTCCTATCTACACAAATGAATCATCACACAAAATACATTTGCAAGACTAGCCACCTCCTCGAATTACCTGCATCCATTTGCACCTTTGTTTAAGAAACTCAATATCTTGTTTATTTACAACATTAATGTTAGACATTAATGCACCTGTTTCTACAAATAATCATAGCTCCCAGACAGTTTACCTAAACTCTTCAGTGGAGTCTTCCATGTTAATTCTGAATTCCATTTATATAACACAAGACACTGTGATAACATTTACCCTCCACACTGCCACACATAACATAGTCAATTCTCTATCAGATTTAGAGGTACCATACTCTAGAATTCTTATCATCACATTGCTAAAACCTCATCACCCCTCGACAACTTCAAGCGAAGACTGGGGTTCAGCCTGATGAACCAAACTACTCAGTAATCTCCTCCATATAGCCCAACTTTCACACACTCACATTCACACATGCTCACACATGCTCACACATGCTCACACATGCTCACACATGCTCACACATGCTCACACATTTAAACAAAACAAATACAGTTTATTTTCGTGATTGGAATTCAATTCATTTTTACATTTATAATTAGTAGATTTTGTTATCTGTTTTAAACAAACCTTTTAATTTTGTGCTTATGTATTGTATATACAGTATATATTTTCATATAGGCCCTTGGGCTTCCAACCACACATGCATACTGTTTTCTTTTCGGGGGCAAATAAATTCAACTTAAACTTAAATTGCACTGTACACCACTTGAAAACACATTCAATTACCATAATGTCACGCCTTGGTCATTGTATTTTGTGTTTTTGTTATATGTTTGGGTAGGCCAGGGTGTGACATGGGTTTATATGTTGTGTTTCTTATTGGGGTTTGTATTATTTGGGATCGCGGCTAATTAGGGGTGTTGTATAGGCTTGGCTGCCTGAGGCGATTCTCAATTAGAGTCAGGTGCTTATCGTTGTCTCTGATTGGGAACCGTAATTAGGTAGCCTGAGTTCGCTTTGTATTTCGTGGGTGTTTGTACCTGTCTCTGTGTTGTAGTCACCAGATAGGCTGTAATTAGTTTCACATTCCGTTCTGTTGTTTTTGTATTTAGTTTCAGTTATTTCATGTATCGCGATTCTTTCATTAAAGTCATGAGTAACCTACACGCTGCATTTCGGTCCGACTCTCTTTCTTCAACAGACGAACGCCGTTACACATAATTAGTTAAAATGTCTTATTAAACAATTATTGCATATCGATAAAAGCCATTAAAGCAGACCTAAAGTAATTTATATAATATTATTGAAATTAGTATAAAATGCTATGCTAATTACTATTCTAATATGGCATTGATGGTATGACCTTCTTTTGACTTCTCATCTGATTGGTAGAGATTTGTTATTTCCTAAATAAACATCCCAGTTGTGAAAATAACTTTTGGACGTTCCTATTTTAGTTTTTAGTAATAGAAATTTAAGGTGACATTTTTTCAAGAAGGGGCAGTTGAAAAAACAAAACAAAACTGGCATTTATTGATTTTGCTCAGAGAACTTGGAGTGTTAAATAAAATGACCCGCTGGCCGAATTTGGAATGCAGTCTGCCTATTGGGGAAACCTGGTATATAGTGTAGCCTAGTTCACTGAACCTAATCTATTCAACAGTTGTCTTACAGAGTAAAACGTGTGCCTACTGTAGCGGTACTTTATGATACTCTATGATATTTATGGATTTTGTACAGTGGTACTGGCAACCCAGGAACCATTCACTCTATCCCTACCAACAGATAATGTAATATACTCTGTTTCTCTTTACGCTATTGACAGAAGGACACTCACACTAGGGGTGAGGTGTGTATTCCTCTTCCATGGAGGGATGTTTTTGCCCAGGCTCATCCTCTCCACAGGGATGGGTTCACACAGCTGTGACTCTCTCTCTCTCTCTCTCTTTCTCTCTCTCTCTCTCTCTCTCGCTCTCTCTCTCTCGCTCTCTCGCTCTCTCGCTCTCTCGCTCTCTCTCAACATACATATATACATATATATATATATATAAAATTCCACGCACTTACATGGGCACACATGCAGACATGCTCTGTGTGTCTATAGTGTTGTGCCAACCAGCCACAATCCCTCTGCCTCTATACCCTGTGACGTATCTACTCTACTCCCAGGTGGAGGAGCAACACCCTCAGGCTTCACACACTGCCACACAAATATCCTCAGCTCTGGGGGAAGGCAACAGTGTTGATCAGAGGATACTGCAGATTGTACAGTAGTATAGTGCAGAGAGAGAGGATAGCTCCCACTGCCCCACTGCCCACTCACACTCACTCTGCTGTTTCTGATGATACTCTACACTGCTGTAAGAAGAGCTGAACACACACACACACTCACCAGGGAATCTGTACAGACAGTGTTCTTTCGTCGATAGAGTGGAGAGAGATCACACTGTAAGTAAAAACATTTGTGTTAATCTAATGATATTTTAATATCATTTTAAAAGATACAATATACCCTGTGGTGATGAACGGTATTACTGTGAGAGGTATTACTGTGAGAGGAATTACTGTGAGAGGAATTACTGTGAGCGGTATTACTGTGAGCGGTATTACTGTGAGAGGTATTACTGTGAGTGGTATTACTGTGAGAGGTATTACTGTGAGCGGTATTACTGTGAGAGGTATTACTGTGAGAGGTATTACTGTGAGCGGTATTACTGTCAGAGGTATTACTGTGAGCGGTATTACTGTGAGAGGTGTTACTGTGAGCGGTATTACTGTGAGAGGTATTACTGTGAGAGGTGTTACTGTGAGCAGTATTACTGTGAGAGGTATTACTGTGAGAGGTATTACTGTGAGAGGTATTACTGTGAGCGTATTACTGTGTATTACTGTGAGAGGTATTACTGTGAGAGGTATTACTGTGAGAGGTATTACTGTGAGAGGTATTACTTTGAGAGGTATTACTGTGAGAGGTATTACTGTGAGCGGTATTACTGTGAGCGGTATTACTGTGAGAGGTATTACTGTGAGAGGTATTACTGTGAGTGGTATTACTGTGAGCGGTATTACTGTGAGAGGTATTACTGTGAGAGGTATTACTGTGAGAGGTATTACTGTGAGAGGTATTACTGTGAGAGGTATTACTGTGAGAGGTATTACTGTGAGCGGTATTACTGCGAGCGGTATTACTGTGAGAGGTATTACTGTGAGCGGTATTACTGTGAGAGGTATTACTGTGAGAGGTATTACTGTGAGAGGTATTACTGTGAGAGGTATTACTTTGAGAGGTATTACTGTGAGTGGTATTACTGTGAGAGGTATTACTGTGAGAGGTATTACTGTGAGAGGTATTACTTTGAGAGGTATTACTGTGAGAGGTATTACTGTGAGCGGTATTACTGTGAGCGGTATTACTGTGAGAGGTATTACTGTGAGCGGTATTACTGTGAGCGGTATTACTGTGAGAGGTATTACTGTGAGAGGTATTACTGTGAGTGGTATTACTGTGAGCGGTATTACTGTGAGCGGTATTACTGTGAGCGGTATTACTGTGTTGTTATTGGTTCCATAAAGTCCTATTGTGTTTTCTCTCTAGTATCAGGGTCAGTAGTTCAGTGATTACTGTCTTAGTCACAGTGTTTTACTGGTTTACTATTACTCTTTGTTGTGGGCGTAATGTCAGATGTGTAAACGGTGCCAAGACATATACCCGGGAGACAGTACTGTACACACCATAGATGCAGATTATACAAGTTATACCAAAGAGTGGTGTAAGCGATCTCTCCAGGTCAAAGCAGACTGTAAATTAGCAGCATCTTTACCATAGTGGTGATAAGAATTCTGGTTGACTGTATGTATAATTAACTCCTTGAGTAAAACTATGAATTGTATGTACTATCTGTAGTCAATACCTAGTCATTAATAGTTAGGCTGGCTAACAGGGATTTTCAACTCTGAAAATCCACTGTGGACCTAATTATCTCTACAACTCCAGGGAATCATCAGAAACACCAGACAAAAAAGTAATTAAAAGGTTATTGGGATTTCTGGGGAGATTGCCTTATTGTTTTGTCTCCATACAGCAGTCTGAGAACTGTTGAAGACACGCGCATGCACACCGCTGTGCCCCAGTCCCCTCCTTGTCTAACCTTGATGCCAGTAGTGGTATTTGAGGTGTAACCTGAGCATACATCTAATGGCTCTGGCACAGATGACTCAGCTTAATCACACATTCCCTAGTCAGCACCCTGATTCATCTTCACTGGAGACTTTAAAGACTAGTTGACACTAATGATTGAATAAATGTGTTGATAATACAGTCTATGAGCCCATGCATTAGTCTTGTTTGGTTTGCCACTGCCACCAGCTGATAGTAGCCAAGACAGAATGTTCAATCAACAGGTCCATTCATTATTTAAAAAAAATTGAAATATATCATTTATCTCGGCTCTTCCACGTGTCCTTTGATTCGAAGGAAGCAATGAATACGCTGAAAGGGTTCGGATTTTTACAAGCACAAATATGTGTGCCACTTGAGTGTGACAGATTCCACCGAACTCCGTCCACTACTCCTAACAACATGTGGTTGTGCATCATAACTGCTGTGTTCCGCTCCCTACGACCATCTTGTACATGCTAATTAATAGTCATGTAAGTATCTTACTGTAATTGTCTCAATGAGCAGGGTGAGCTTATTTACTCCTGCTGTGACGTAGAGACTAGTTAAAGGTGCTGACAGTGGCTCATGCCTCTATGAGCCAGCTCTAACACACACACACATTGCCTAATGGGAGCTCCAGCCCATTAGGCAAAAATAGATCTCTCACAGCTGCCCTCCGTGTGTGTGTGTGTGTGTGAGAGAGAGAGAGAGAGAGAGAGAGAGAGAGAGAGAGAGAGAGAGAGAGAGAGAGAGAGAGAGAGAGAGAGAGAGAGAGAGAGAGAGAGAG
The DNA here is from genome assembly GCF_021184085.1 of Oncorhynchus gorbuscha. Taxonomy (NCBI): domain Eukaryota; kingdom Metazoa; phylum Chordata; class Actinopteri; order Salmoniformes; family Salmonidae; genus Oncorhynchus; species Oncorhynchus gorbuscha. The sequence continues at coordinate 32,846,519 of NC_060173.1, read as the reverse complement.
AGAGAGAGAGAGAGAGAGAGAGAGAGAGAGAGAGAGAATTCTTTTCAGAGTTCCAGTTTGCTGCATTAGTGAATGTGCAGGGTTGCAACATGGTCTGTTAGGTTTAGTCACAGAGTGGGGCTCCACTAGCTGACCACTACCACAGAGAGATTAACACAACTACTCTGCTACTAAAACGTGATATAGCTCAAGACACATTTCCATTTTAGATTTGAGTCATTTAGTAGATGCTCTTATCCAGAGAGATTTACAGTTAGTGCATTCATCTTAAGATGGCTAGGTGGGGCAACCACATATCACAGTCACAGTTACATTTTTACTCAATAACGTAGCTATCAGTAAAGTCACAGCTAGAAGTGGGTATAGAGTGTTGTCAAGTGCAAGTGATGGTTAGGTATTTTTTTAGTGGGGGGGGGGTTGATGTGAGGAGATAAGATACTGTTTGAAGAAGTAGTGTTTCAGATGTTTTGAAAGATGGGTAGGGACTCTGCTGTCCCAACTAAAGGGGGAAGCTAGTTCCACCATTGGGGTGCGAGGACAGAGAAGAGCTTGGACTTTGCTGAGCGAGAGCTGGGGTGGGAGGGCCATGAGACCTGAAGTGGCAGACACCTCACTACTCTCATAGAAATACAATTTTACTGTGAGTTGTTGCACTATAAAACAGCTAAAACTCTGACATAAACTCTCCCTATCTAGGACATAGTCTAGCCCAGGTAGCTGAATGCCCAGAAAGTGTGGTCATCATCAGACTTCATTCAACATTAAATAGCAGAAAGCATGGAGTCACTTATGTCTATTTCCTCTCATTACACCTCTTCACACACAGCGTGTTAGGGTCAATGAACACAGGTGTAATTGAGCCTCTGGACCGCTCCTCTAAAACACGCTACCAGTTTCCTCCCCCATAGACTTGTCACTGGGATGAAAGAGCTAGCCCCCAGTACAAAGTGGTTGTTATGGTTTCCCTCCGGAATGAGAATTCCTGTTTTATTAGTAGGCTCTTTGTTAACACCCAAGATGAATTCATGCTCTCTCAGTGGCAGGGCTGTGATTTCCTGACCTCAGCTAGAATGTTAGAGGAATGCTTTCAGATGTGGTTTGGGATTCATTTACAAACTCATTCAGGTAGTTGAAGTGAAAAGCAGTGTGTCAATGTGAAGTGGAAAATAGTCATCCTTTATACGAGGGTAAATATCACCAATCAACTCTGCAGTCAGGGAAGTCCAAAACATGATTCTTATATGACAGGAATCTCAATTTTAATTCTAAGGAATGTTTCCGAAAAGAAAGCTAGAAATTCTAAAGTTGCAGAGGACAAGGAAACATGCTTTTGACTCCTGTAATGTTGGTCACCAGTTTTATTGGAATGGGGCTCCATGAGAGAATGTGCCAATGTGACTCACCACCTGGATTTGCTTATGTACCAAAATTTCAACAAAAAAAAAATGTAGATTGGTAAAAAGTGGAGACTCAGAGCTAGAAAATGGTATATCATACACTGCATTTTTGAGGATTTTTGTCTAGCTGTGTCCAGTCCAGGTGGTGCTTGTACAGGCAGAAGCTGAAACTGGGTCCCGACTCAGTCCGAACGCTCCTTGGCAACAACAACACCAGGCTCCAGAGCATCGAAGCTGTAAAACAGGAAATAACAAAACTAATTTGAAGACATTACAACCTTTCATCACATCAATTCACCTCCCAAGTTTAGATAAGAAGAATAACCTCATACAATGCAATGAAAATGATATTCACCTGAAGTGCTGGTGCTTGATATGTGGCAGCAGCCTGAAGTACGGAGTCAGGTGTTGTTGACAGCCATAGCTTTCCACCAGCACCGTACCATCCTCCAGTCCTAACCAGCTGTGGGATGTTGACCCATGTCACAGTGCTGTCCTTCACAATACCAGCAATCTTCAGACAAAGTGTTCACAGTGGTCTTTCTGAAGCGCTGCTTGATGAAGCCGAAGCACCAGTCAGGGGCAAAATTGGTGTGGCCTTTGATCAGGAAGTGAAGGTCCAGATTGTGGTGGAGCTTGTGCATTGTCCACCAGGCACAATAGCAGAGCACAAACTTGTTCTTGTTTTGGCCACTGCAGTTATCACAATTCAGGTCCACACGTGTTTCCCCAACTCCGTAGTTGGTGAATAAATGGAGCATGTTGATGACTGCGCTTCTGCCTTTGCTGGATGACATGCCTTCATCAATCAAGTAGTTGACTTGTTGTGGTAATCCTTCACAGCAAACACCAAACAAGTCACAGTTGTGAGGAGTTAAAAAGTAGATGGGACCTGGCTGCATAGAGTCAAAAGGATAGTGCACCTGCAAACAAAAAAATAACATAAGATAAATTACAATTATTTGTCTCACCCTTGTCAATCTGTCTTTACACCGCTCAGGGAAATGTATTTGCCTGCCTACCTGCCTCCCATATATACAGTGGGGCAAAAATGTATTTAGTCAACCACCAATTGTGCAAGTTCTCCCACTTAAAAAGATGAGAGAGGCCTGTAATTTTCATCATAGGTACACTATGACAGACAAAATGAGAAAAAACATCCAGAAAATCACATTGAAGGATTTTTTATGAATTTATTTGCAAATTATGGTGGAAAATAAGTATTTGGTCAATAACAAAAGTTTATCTCAATACTTTGTTATATACCCTTTGTTGGCAATGACAGAGGTCAAACGTTTTCTGTAAGTCTTCACAAGGTTTTCACACACTGTTGCTGGTATTTTGGCCCATTCTACCATGCAGATATCCTCTAGAGCAGTGATGTTTTGGGGCTGTTGCTGGGCAACAAGGACTTTCAACTCCCTCCAAAGATTTTCTATGGGGTTGAGATCTGGAGACTGGCTAGGCCACTCCAGGACCTTGAAATGCTTCTTACGGAGCCACTCCTTAGTTGCCCGGGCAGTATTTTTGGGATCATTGTCATGCTGAAAGACCCAGCCATGTTTCATCTTCAATGCCCTTGCTGATGGTAGGCTTTGTTACTTTGGTCCCAGCTCTCTGCAGGTCATTCACTCGGTCCCCCCATGTGGTTCTGGGATTTTTGCTCACCGTTCTTGTGATCATTTTGACCCCACGGGGTCAGATCTTGAGTGGAGCCCCAGATCGAGGGAGATTATCAGTGGTCTTGTATGTCTTCCATTTCCTAATAATTGCTCCCACAGTTGATTTCTTCAAACCAAGCTGCTTACCTATTGCAGATTCAGTCTTCCCAGCCTGGTGCAGGTCTACAATTTTGTTTCTGGTGTCCTTTGACAGCTAGTTGGTCTTGGCCATAGTGGAGTTTGGAGTGTGACTGTTTGAGGTTGTGGACAGGTGTCTTTTATACTAATAACAAGTTCAAACAGGTGCCATTAATACAGGTAACGAGGGGAGGACAGAGGAGCCTCTTAAAGAATAAGTTACAGGTCTGTGAGAGCCAGAAATCTTGCTTGTTTGTCGGTGACCAAATACTTATTTTCCACCATAATTTGCAAATAAATTCATTAAAAATCCTACAATGTGATTTTCTGGATTTTTTTTCTCATTTTGTCTGTCATAGTTGAGGTGTACCTATGATGAAAATTACAGGCCTCTCGCATCTTTTTAAGTTTGAGAACTTGTACAATTGTTGGCTGACTAAATACTTTTTTGCCCCACTGTATATATATACAGTAAGTATAAAGGAGGAAATGTTGCTTACTTGTTGAGCAAAATCAAAGCTGTAATGCATCCTGATGTCTTTGCCTGCTTGTTCAGTAGGGCCTCCAGAGACAACTGCAGGTCTTGACAGGTGGTCTTGCAGTCAGCAACCATCTTCTGGTTGACAGACAGCTCACTCTGAACAAGCAGGAGATGCTGCGCTTGCTTCTTCAGCTTGGCTGACTTAACAACTTCTAACCTTCTAACGTTAGTTAGCTACCAGCAAGCTTTAACTTCGGGTCTTTTGTAACATTAACGTTAGCTAGCAATTTTTTTAACTAAAATCCCAATCCGTAGAGAAAAGTTAGCAAGCCAGCCTTCGAACTCCAGCTGGCTAGCTAACAGCAAGCTTTAACTAGCAATACAAACTGATTGTCATAGCTAGCTAAAGTTAACCGAAGATAGTAGGTTCAATGTTCGATTCCTACCCCTTTTGCAACCCCTTTTATTAAATAAGATGTCCTGTGTCTTATTGCTTCCACTAGACATTCCACTGATTTGAAAACTCGATCAACTTCTTCCGTGACAACAACCCTGTAGATTGTCGCCGTTTCTTCTCCATCAGAAGACTCTTCTTCAATTAAAACGTTTTTACCTAAATCAGGGATTTCCTCATCATCTGATTCATTTGCAGAGTCAGAGAGAGTCAGCATGGCACGATCGTCCTCCAGAAAGTAGTCCATTACAACGTTTCCCCACTGACCTTTGTCGATAAAGGGCAGCAATGTTATTGAGAGCAGTCGCAACATATTTGCAGTTCTCCATGGCTAATGTTTTTTCTTTAGAAAAAACTGCAGTAGAAAGGATTATCTACGCATTACGAGTAGTTTATTTTATAGACACATGATGCAACACCGCAGACCAATCCAAACTCATCTCGGCATCGGCATGTCCAGCCCACTCATTATCTCAGCCAACCATGATAGCAGGAAGGTTGCTCCTTTTCTCTGTGGCTAAACCAACTAGGCTCGTTATTTAACCATTTCATTCTTATTTACAGATGACGTGCAGGTTTGATATTAAGACACATGAAAGGTCACATGTTCGAGAAGGCATTTCTGCAAAAAAAAAACACACATTTTGATAACATTTTTTTTTTACGTTCAAAAGGCTCTCCTGTGAAGTTGTGACTTACGTTCCCCCTCCTTCCTCTGATCCCCTACGCCTAGTTTCCTGAATCGGGTCACAAATATCTCAATTGGTCAACCAGTGAATTTAAACATTTAGAGAAACCTATTCCAACATCTAACAGAAAATGTACCCTGAAAATCCCAGTTAATAAGATATAATGTTTAGACATTGTCCCTCTGAAACATTAGTATGATGTATCATATTTAGCCTAATTTAGCACGCTACCTTGCTATCTCCAAGGTTATCTCAGAGGAGATCCCATCACAGACACACACAAACACACTCTTACACACACGCGCACACACACACACACACACGTACACATACACACACGCAGACACATCTGCTCAGTGTCAGGTTTCCCTCTCGACACTCTCTCAGACTAATGGTTGGGCCTCCAGCCAGTCACAGCTCTAATGGATGACTTTGTTATGTTTCAACCCTTCGCTCTGAAGTCAACAAAATGACACCATGGGTATCTTCTGATCCTGCCAAGCTCATTACAGGCTCTGGGCTTCTGATCTGCCTCTTGAGAGTTAGATTGACTAGATGTTTGGAGGGTGGGGTTTTTAGTTGGGTTTAGGGTATAAGTAGGATTGTGCTACGTTTGCCATCAGAGGCTTTTGTGAAAATGTATTGGGGGAATCATCGGTTGTATTTAAGAATCACAACAAAGAGAATGAATTGTAGAATACCATTCAATTGCTGGTCTTTCCTTTCAGAAGGAAGGCTCCAGATAGAGACATCTGTAGATTAGTAGAAGTAGCGCATGCCTCTTTGTTATCCACTGATTCTCACTACTGTAGGGTTTTCCTGTGCATTCTTCCTCTCTCCACATACTCCTCCATCAGGTCCTCCTCTCCACCCCCCCATCTCTCCCTCCTGTCTTTCTGCTCCCCCTGCCTCCTGTGTTCCTCTACTTCCTCTGCTCCCCCTCCCCCTCACTTCTCTGTTCCCCTCCCTCATCTGTTCTACCTCCCTGCTCTGTACCCCCCTTCTCTGTTCCATCTCCCTTCTCTGCCCCCCTTCTCTGCCCCCCTTCTCTGTTCCACCTCACTTCTCTGCTCCCCCTCTCTTCTCTGTTCCACCTCCCTTCTCTGTTCCACCTCACTTCTCTGTTCCCCCTATCTTCTCTGTTCCATCTCCCTTCTCTGTCCCCCCTTCTCTGTTCCCCCTATCTTCTCTGTTCCACCTCCCTTCTCTGTCCCCCCTTCTCTGTTCCACCTCACTTCTCTGTTCCATCTCCTTCTCTGTTCCATCTCCTCATCTGTTCCACCTCCCTTCTCTGTACCCCCCTTCTCTGTTCCCCCTCTCTTCTCTGTTCCATCTCCTTCTCTGTTCCATCTCCCTTCTCTGTTCCATCTCCCTCATCTGTTCCACCTCCCTTCTCTGTACCCCCTTCTCTGTTCCCCCTCTCTTCTCTGTTCCATCTCCCTTCTCTGTTCCATCTCCCTTCTCTGTTCCATCTCCCTCATCTGTTCCACCTCCCTTCTCTGTACCCCCCTTCTCTGTTCCCCCTCTCTCACTGTTCCATCTCCCTTCTCTGTCCCCCTCCCTCATCTGTTCCATCTCCCTTCTCTGTCCCCCTACCTCATCTGTTCCACCTCCCTTCTCTGTCCCCCTCCCTTTTCTGTCCCCACCCCTTCTCTGTTCCCCCTCTCTTCTCTCTGTTCCATCTCCCTTCTCTGTCCCCTCCCTCATCTGTTCCAACTCACTTCTCTGCCCCCCTTCTCTGTTCCCCCTCTCTTCTCTGTTCAATCTCCCTTCTCTGTCCCCTCCCACATCTGTTCCATCTCCCTTCTCTGTTCCCCCCCTCATCTGTTCCACCTCCCTTCTCTGTCCCCCTCCCTTCTCTGCCCCCTTCTCTGTTCCCCCTCTCTTCTCTGTTCCACCTCCCTTCTCTGTTTCCCTCCCACATCTGTTCCATCTCCCTTCTCTGTCCCCCTACCTCATCTGTTCCACCTCCCTTCTCTGTCCCCCTCCCTTTTCTGTCCCCACCCTTCTCTGTTCCCTCCTCTCTTCTCTGTTCCATCTCCCTTCTCTGTCCCCCTCCCTCATCTGTTCCAACTCACTTCTCTGTCCCCCCCCTTCTCTGTTCCCCCTCTCTTCTCTGTTCCATCTCCCTTCTCTGTCCCCCTCCCACATCTGTTCCATCTCCCTTCTCTGTTCCCCTCCCTCATCTGTTCCACCTCCCTTCTCTGTCCCCCTCCCTTCTCTGTTCCATCTCCCCCCTTCTCTGTCCCCCCTCTCCCTGTTCCTGTTCCATCTCCCTTCTCTGTTCCCCTCCCTCATCTGTTCCACCTCCCTTCTCTGTCCCCCTCCCTTCTCTGCCCCCCCCTTCTCTGTTCCCCCTCTCTTCTCTGTTCCATCTCCCTTCTCTGTCCCCCTCCCACATCTGTTCCATCTCCCTTCTCTGTTCCCCTCCCTCATCTGTTCCACCTCCCTTCTCTGTCCCCCTCCCTTCTCTGCCCCCCTTCTCTGTTCCCCCTCTCTCTGTTCCATCTCCCTTCTCTGTCCCCCTCCCACATCTGTTCCATCTCCCTTCTCTGTTCCCCTCCCTCATCTGTTCCACCTCCCTTCTCTGTCCCCCTCCCTTCTCTGTTCCATCTCCCTTCTCTGTCCCCTCCCACATCTGTTCCATCTCCCTTCTCTGTTCCCCTCCCTCATCTGTTCCACCTCCCTTCTCTGTCCCCCTCCCTTCTCTGCCCCCTCTCTCCCTGTTCCCCCTCTCTTCTCTGTTCCATCTCCCTTCTCTGTCCCCCTCCCACATCTGTTCCATCTCCCTTCTCTGTTCCCCTCCCTCATCTGTTCCACCTCCCTTCTCTGTCCCCCTCCCTTCTCTGCCCCCCCCTTCTCTGTTCCCCCTCTCTTCTCTGTTCCATCTCCCTTCTCTGTCCCCTCCCACATCTGTTCCATCTCCCTTCTGTTCCCCTCCCTCATCTGTTCCACCTCCCTTCTCTGTCCCCCTCCCTTCTCTGCCCCCCCTTCTCTGTTCCCTCTCACTTCTCTGTTCCCCCTCTCTTCTCTGTTCCCCCTCTCTTCTCTGTTCCCCTCTCTTCTCTGTTCCATCTCCTTCTCTGTTCCCTCTCATCTGTCTCTGTTCCCCCTCTCTTCTCTGTTCCCCCTCTCTTCTCTGTTCCCTCTCTTCTCTGTTCCCCTCCCCCTTCTCTGTTCCCTCTCTTCTCTGTTCCCCCTCTCTTCTCTGTTCCTGTTCCCCCTCTCTTCTCTGTTCCCTCTCTTCTCTGTTCCCTCTCACTTCTCTGTTCCCCTCTCTTCTCTGTTCCCCCTCTCTTCTCTGTTCCCCCTCTCTTTCTCTGTTCCCTCTCTTCTCTGTTCCCCCCCTTCTCTGTTCCCTCTCTTCTCTGTTCCCTCTCACTTCTCTGTTCCCCTCTGTTCCCTTCTCTGTTCCCCCTCTCTTCTCTGTTCCCTCTCTTCTCTGTTCCCTCTCACTTCTCTGTTCCCCCTCTCTTCTCTGTTCCCCTCTCTTCTCTGTTCCCTCTCTTCTCTGTTCCCCCCCTCTCTGTTCCCTCTCTTCTCTGTTCCCCCTCTCTCTTCTCTGTTCCCCTCTCTTCTCTGTTCCCTCTCACTTCTCTGTTCCCCTCTCTTCTCTGTTCCCCCTCTCTTCTCTGTTCCCTCTCTTCTCTGTTCCCTCTCACTTCTCTGTTCCCCTCTGTTCTTCTCTGTTCCCCTCCTTCTCTGTTCCCTCTCTTCTCTGTTCCCCCCTTCTCTGTTCCCCCTCTCTTCTCTGTTCCCCCTCTCTTCTCTGTTCCCTCCTCTTCTCTGTTCCCCCCTTCTCTGTTCCCTCTCTTCTCTGTTCCCTCTCTCCTCTGTCCCCCTCTCTTCCTGTTCCCTCTCACTTCTCTGTTCCCCTCTCTTCTCTGTTCCCCCTCTCTTCTCTGTTCCCTCTCTTCTCTGTTCCCTCTCACTTCTCTGTTCCCCTCTCTTCTCTGTTCCCCCTCTCTTCTCTGTTCCCCCCCTCATCTGTTCCACCTTCTCTGTTCCCCCCCTTCTCTGTTCCCTCTCTTCTCTGTTCCCCTCACTTCTCTGTTCCCCCTCTCTTCTCTGTTCCCCTCTCTTCTCTGTTCCCCCTCTCTTCTCTGTTCCCCCTCTCTTCTCTGTTCCCTCTCTTCTCTGTTCCCTCTCACTTCTCTGTTCCCCTCTCTTTCTGTTCCCCCTCTCTTCTCTGTTCCATCTCTTCTCTGTTCCCTCTCACTTCTCTGTTCCCCCCCCTTCTGTTCTCTGTTCCCTCTCTCTTCTCTGTTCCCCCTCTCTTCTCTGTTCCCTCTCTTCTCTGTTCCCTCTCACTTCTCTGTTCCCCCTCTCTTCTCTGTTCCCCCTCTCTTCTCTGTTCCCTCTCACTTCTCTGTTCCCTCTCTTCTCTGTTCCCTCTCTCTTCTCTGTTCCCCCTCTCTTCTCTGTTCCCCTCCCTCTCTGTCTCTGTTCCACTCTCCTTCTCTGTTCCCTCTCTTCTCTGTTCCCTCTCTCTTCTCTGTTCCCCTCTCTTCTCTGTTCCCTCTCTTCTCTGTTCCCTCTCACTTCTCTGTTCCCCCCTCTCTTCTCTGTTCCCTCTCTTCTCTGTTCCCCTCCTCTCTTTCTCTGTTCCCTCTCTCTTCTCTGTTCCCTCTCACTTCTCTGTTCCCCCTCTCTTCTCTGTTCCCTCTCACTTCTCTGTTCCCCCTCTCTTCTCTGTTCCCTCTCTTCTCTGTTCCTGTTCCCTCTCTTCTCTGTTCCCTCTCTTCTCTGTTCCCTCTCACTTCTCTGTTCCCCCTCTCTTTCTCTGTTCCCCCTCTCTTCTCTGTTCCCTCTCACTTCTCTGTTCCCTCTCTTCTCTGTTCCCTCTCTCTTCTCTGTTCCCCCTCTCTTCTCTGTTCCCTCTCTTCTCTGTTCCCTCTCACTTCTCTGTTCCCCCTCTCTTCTCTGTTCCCCCTCTCTTCTCTGTTCCCTCTCACTTCTCTGTTCCCTCTCTTCTCTGTTCCCTCTCTCTTCTCTGTTCCCCCTCTCTTCTCTGTTCCCCCTCTCTTCTCTGTTCCCTCTCACTTCTCTGTTCCCTCCTTCTCTGTTCCCTCTCTCTTCTCTGTTCCCCTCACTTCTCTGTTCCCCCTCTCTTCTCTGTTCCCCCTCTCTTCTCTGTTCCCCCCTCTTCTCTGTTCCCTCCCTTCTCTGTTCCATCTCACTTCTCTGTTCCCCCTCTCTTCTCTGCCCCCCTTCTCTGTTCCCTCTCACTTCTCTGTTCCCCCTCTCTTCTCTGTTCCCCCTCTCTTCTCTGTTCCCCCTCTTCTCTGTTCCCTCTCTTCTCTGTTCCACCTCCCTTCTCTGTCCCCCCTCTCTTCTCTGTTCCCCCTCTCTTCTCTGTTCCCCCTCTCTTCTCTGTTCCCCCTCTCTTCTCTGTTCCACCTCCCTTCTCTGTCCCCCTCCCTCATCTGTTCCACCTCCCTTCTCTGTCCCCCCTTCTCTGTTCCCCCTCTCTTCTCTGTTCCATCTCCCTTCTCTGTCCCCCTCCCTCATCTGTTCCACCTCCCTTCCCTGCCCCCCCTTCTCTGTTCCCCCTCTCTTCTCTGTTCCATCTCCCTTCTCTGTCCCCCTACCTCATCTGTTCCACCTCCCTTCTCTGTTCCCCCTCCCTTCTCTGTTCCCCCTCCCTTTTCTGCTCCCCCTACCTCCTCTGTTCCCCCTCCCTTCTCTGTTCCCCCTACCTCCTCTGTTCCCCCTCCCTTCTCTGTTCCCCCTCCCTTCTCTGTTCCCTCCCTTCTCTGTTCCTCTCCCCCTCCCTTCTCTGTTCCACCTCCCTTCTCTGTTCCCCTCCCTCCTCTCCCCCTCCCTTCTCTGTTCCCCTCCCTCCTCTCCCCTCTCTTCTCTGTTCCACCTCCCTTCTCTGTTCCCCTCCCTCCTCTCCCCCTCCCTTCTCTGTTCCACCTCCCTTCTCTGTTCCCCTCCCTCCTCTGTTCCACCTCCCTTCTTTGTTCCACCTCCCTCCTCTGTTCCCCTCCCTCCTCTCCCCTCCCTTCTCTGTTCCCCTCCCTCCCTCCGCTCCCCATCCCTCCTCTTTTCCCCTCCCTCCTCTCCTCCTCCCTCCTCTGTTACCCCTCCCTCCTCTGTTTCCCCTCCCTCCTCTGTTCCCTCTCCCACCTCTGTTCTCCCTCCATAATCTGCCCCCCCCCCTCGTCTGTTCCCCTCCCCCTACTCAGTTTCCCCTACTTCCTCTGTTTCCCCTCCCCTTGTCCCCCTCCTCCATCCTTCTGCCTGTTCATGCTATGTGACCCGTCAAGTGTACCTCCTCCCCTTCTCTCCCCCTGGTTGCCAATGTTTGCAAACTGTGACAAAATATAAAATTCTGTCTATTCAGGAGGTGCAGGGAGTGTGGAGGAACAGGGCATCCGGGCTTGTTCCTCTACAAACCCCCTTGAATGCCCTCACATGCACACACACTCACTCAAACCCGTGGCATCCTGGGCCAGGAAACTCAGACAGGTGGTTCTGCATGAGCTTCTGCCTCCGGTTGGTGAGTGTGTGTGCATGTGCGTGTGCGCATGCGCATGTGTGTGGGGGTTAAAGGAGTGATGGGTGAATACCTGGCTTTACCTTACCCTGAGTGATTTGTCTTTCACTCCAAGCCCTACTTGGTGATCCAGAAATGTAATCCTCAGGTTCTCTGTCACTCTTCGCTCAGCTGTGTGATGGACAAAGCAGAGAGCGGGTGGGGGGGGTTCAATCAATATTTGGCTGGATGTCTCTGGGACTGTGGAGAACTGTGGTTCCCCGTCACAGACCAGCCGTTGCCTGGGCCGTATCAATGAAAGGAATCACAGGACCACATTGTCTGATGCAAATACATGGCTGAAAATAAGAAACACATGGTATGGGTGCCAATATGAGAAGAGAAGGGTGTCTCGAGGAGACACCTTCATACATGTTTTCCCGGGGCCCACCCCATAGCACCCAAATAATATATGCACTTCCCCTCTGCCGCAGATGCAACTCATCACCTGTGATCAGAGATAGAGTGAAGAGAGAGAGGGAACAAAGAGAGTACAAAATAATAACACTAGGTAATGACAGCACATAACTAATTCATACGATAACTTAAGAAAAACGAATCAGGGTGTAATTATGAAAGTACGCATATATCTGTAAATTGATGAAATATAGATTTTGATGCTGGCCTATCTATTGGCCAGTAGAATAAACGATAAACACATAAATATACACTTTCATGCGCCCACTCTCTCATACTCAGCCCTCCCTTCTAGATAGAGATGGCAGGCACCGTGTGAAGTTCTCCCTTCACATCTTACAAACATTCAGGACCGGTTTCCCAGACCCAGCTTAGACGATCTTCATTGAATACAGTAAGTTTCTTTTTAGTCCAGCAATAATCGGGAGACTAGGCCTGAGAATTTATTATAGACAGTGAAAAGTATGTCATTTGATAAACTTCACTAAAAGATGAGGTAAAAGACAAACTTTGAAAACTGCTTGCTGTCTGAACGGCATAGCAGATATCTTAATCTGTGTAATGACTCATGGTCTTTCATAAGGGAGTAATTAAGATAAAGTTAATGAACGTAGCTATAATTAAGATATGAGGAATGGTCTTGTCTGGTACTCTCATTAACACCACGCTGTCTGCTCATTCCTGCTGCTCTTATCCTGCATTACAACAGATGGTTTGTTGCTGTTTAAAATGGTTAAAAATATACATCCTTATTTCTATTGTTTTATTACAGATAGAGTGACATTGAAAGGAACAATAAAGTTATTATAGTTTTACAATTAATATTGTGTCCCCTATTCTACATTAAATGTCATTAGTACTCTTAAAGGATGACATTTAGTCTCAACTCAGACTAGTCAATGACTTTCTAGTCTTAGGTATTCTTCATCAAGTCTTTGTTAGTTGAAGTCAGAGTTGAGTCTTTATAGGGGGCCTTTGCTCCCTAAGATGGTGTTGAGGTGGAAAGGGGGTGCCCGTGCTGGAGTGGTGGGATGCAGTTGGGTATACAACGTGCCATATAGTGATGGGGTTGGGTCCCCACAGACCACAAACATAAAGCCTGGGTGCCCATTATGTTTTCTTTCACTCAGGGGGACATTAGTTGGGCACAGGTTTTGTCCAAACAAATTCCTTATGATTTTAACAGCAAATGAATGAGCTTTTTTACATTTGAAGTCTTTCTTTAATGCTTTGCATATCCACCTCATAATGAACAGCGCACATACAAGTCAACAGTGGTTGTTTGCGTGACATTCCTTAAGGATGTTTGGATCTAGGCTCAATTCACAATTTCCAGCAGGCATGTTCAGGCCCACCTCAGAAAGGTAGCTAAGGTCCCATCGCGTGCCTAGAACACACAAACACACACCACAACCACTGTCTTGGCAGGGGCGTGATCCCAAGCAGTGCTTGTCAGGTGGTCGCTCAGTGTCCTGACCCATTTAAGCCTGTCTCAGACTAGAACTACAGTATCTCCATGTTTTCTCCTTCCTGGAGCTTAAGTGAGTAGAAACCTTGGCTATCAATGTTTTGAGATATAGGTGAAGTAATATGGTGATTTTGAATATTTAAAGCTCAACTAAGGGCAATATAGAACTTATCTGATAGAAACGGCCGATGTGGCATCAATATTAGTCAGAAACATTTATTGTAGTCTTAAAATTGACTATAATGTATAAAGAGGATAATTTTGGTCATACAGTCAGTTTTGTCCAAGACAGTTTTGTAAGTCATCACTTACTTGAGGATTGGGTTTGATTTTGACAATGCTCACAAGCACACTAACACTGGATACACAGCTGAGGTGATTGCCTCTGTCCAATCCTACCATAGAAAAAACAGTCAGTGAGACCTGCTGCCCTTGAGGAATTGATACTGGCTAATGGTGTCTCATGGGGACAAACATCAGTAACTGCCACAACGAACCACACCCCAAAGAATGAAATCTTGTTTTTCTGAATGAGCAACAGAGAAACACATGCGGAATTGGTGTGTTCAGTCGCTCTTTCAAGATTTCGAGGAAGTCTGTTTACAACAGGAACCAAATGCTTGCCTGATAACTCTCTCTGAATTTAATACCCGCTGCTCTATCGATCGCTCCATATGAGAAGAAATGCTAGTTTGTGTGGCGTTTGGCCGATGTGGATGGTTTGTCTGGCAATGTAACTGAGTAAGAACAGTTGGCTCACCAGAAGACTACTAGGTCTTTTTTATGTCATAATTCATTTCCATAAATGAGCATATTTTGTTGGACAAGTTCAGTGAGTCTCTCCTCCCATTCGGTGCCGACTGAACCTGAGCCTGGCCTGCAGACTCTGACATCTGAGCCATACACAGTACAGAGCAGACAGAATGAGACTGGGACAATAAACGGCTCTCACAATCTGGGGACAACACTACAATAATACAACCTCCACAATACATTATGCAACAGCAGAGTAGGCAGGGCAGACTAGCCTCTACCCACCCCCAATAAATACCACACAGACTGGGCCAGGAGAAGGGGGTAGGGCTGGATAGAAAGGTGGTAGGGCTGGATAGAAAGGTGGTAGGGCTGGATAGAAAGGGGGTAGGGCTGGATAGAAAGGGGGTAGGGCTGGATAGAAAGGGGGTAGGGCTGGATAGAAAGGTGGTAGGGCTGGATAGAAAGGTGGTAGAGCTGGATAGAAAGGTGGTAGGGCTGGATAGAAAGGTGGTAGAGCTGGATAGAAAGGTGGTAGGGCTGGATAGAAAAAGGTGGTAGGGCTGGATAGAAAGGGGGTAGGGCTGGATAGAAAGGTGGTAGGGCTGGATAGAAAGGGGGTAGGGCTGGATAGAAAGGTGGTAGGGCTGGATAGAAAGGGGTAGGGCTGGATAGAAAGGTGGTAGGGCTGGATAGAAAGGGGTAGGGCTGGATAGAAAGGGGTGGGCTAGGGCTGGATAGAAAGGGGGTAGGGGATAGAAAGGGGGTAGGGCTGGAGGGGGTAGGGCTGGATAGAAAGGGCTGGATAGAAAGGGGGTAGGGCTGGATAGAAAGGTGGTAGGGCTGGATAGAAAGGGGGTGGAGGGCTGGATAGAAAGGTGGTAGGGCTGGATAGAAAGGGGTAGGGCTGGATAGAAAGGTGGTAGGGCTGGATAGAAAGGTGGTAGGACTGGATAGAAAGGGGGTAGGGCTGGATAGAAAGGTGGTAGGACTGGATAGAAAGGGGGTAGGGCTGGATAGAAAGGGGGTAGGGCTGGAGCACAGTTAGGGTTTTGCTGAACATTGTTTTCTCTTTACTAGCCAAATCGGAGACAGAAATCTGAGATAAATTAAATAAATATATAGATTTCACATAAAAATCGAAGTATCATAATGTTATGTAACTCTGCCAAACTTTGACCCAGAAATCCTAAATGTTTTAGATGTGTAAATGGGAGAGAGAGGGATTTATTTATTTTGTTTGTGTATGAGACAGCATTACATCAAACAAAACCATGTCTCTGGTAAATGAACAGAGAGAGTAGAGTACGTGAAACGGGGGAAAGCTTGATCATTTTGTTGTGTGTGTGAGGGGTAGCAGTGCCAATTTTCCCCCTGCTTCCAAACAGTGGCCCCCTTCAATTTTTGTCCATGTCACCCAGCTAAGCTCCCAGCCATGGTCCTGCCTCACTATCAGTGTTCTATGGGCAGAGGACCGCCAGAGAGGAGACGAGAGTCAAAGGAGCTGGAGAGAGAGAGAAAGAGGACACAGGAAGGGGAAAGGGAGAATGAGAGTAGCAAAGGATGTGAAGAATGTAGAGGGAATTTGGTAATTTTTATTTTATTTAACTAGGCAAATCAGTTAAGAACAAATTCTTATTTACAATGATGGCCTTTGGAACAGTGGGTTAACTGCCTTGTTCAGGGGGAGAACACATTTTTACCTTGTCAGCTCAGGTATTTGATCTAGCAGCTTTTTGGTTACTGGCCCAAAGCTCTAACCACTAGGCTACCTGCCGCCCCGGCAGGTAAGCAGAACAATGCAGGAATACCACTACTAAATGAGAGACCACTTCCCTTGTCAGTCACTGGCAGTGATTTGTTCTGGGTTTAGGGTTGGCAAAAGGGACAGTTTTGCAGTTGGACAGAGTGTGACTGTAACTCTGCTGTGTGCCTGGGGCTTGGCAGAGAGAGAAGCCTGGCTAATGTAGCGTGAGTTACTGGGCACAGAGGGTAGGAGTTTCTGGGCATGAGCTTCTGCTTAAAAGGACAGCTGGGCCCCTCTCCTGCATAGATACACAATACTGGTTCCCCTTAGCTCATTCTCCTCTCCTCTCATCTCCTGTCATTTCTTCTCCTCTACTCTCTTCCCAATCTGTTTTCACAGTGCCTGTATTCTCCCCTCTCATGCTTCACCCGATCATGGAGAAAGTGGCTGTGGTTATCAGCTCTTTTATCAGAAAAGGAGAGTTGGTTCTGTGTTTATCTTCTCCCTCCATGTAACAATTTTTCTCACTGAGCCGTAAATCCAAGCAGTTACTGATACTCCAGCTAAGGGGGCGATAGCATAAACATAACACCCCTTCACTCTCTACAGTTACATTTGTGTTGTGCCTTTTTCTGTTTCGGGAGCTCTAACTCCTGCTGTATGGTGAACATCTCATATGAACTTACAGGGATGTGGGCTGTCTGCATGTAGTAACCCCAAACACAGAAACACTACATAGTTTTCATACATTTTGAATTACAGTTTATAAAATGTAATATGCTTATGAATATGTTTGACCACTAATTAATAGACATACGTATGCACTTAATTTGTTATCACTTGACATGGCTCTTAAAGAATGCTCTATAGAGCAAGCCTAACTAAAATAGTTACCTCAAATGTGACTTAACCCACAATCAAATTACTCTATAATGCTGAAATCGCAATGGTCAAAAGACAATGTTGTTATGTCTCCTTGGTTTTATAGCCTCACATGGTCATTTTTTATTTAACTAGGCAAGTCAGTTAAGAACAAATTCTTATTTACATTGACAGCCTACCATGGAACAGTGGGTTGACTGCCTTGTTCAGGGGCAGAACCACAGATTATTTTTACCCTGTCACCTCAGGGATTCAATCCAGCAACCTTACTGTTACTGGCCCAACGCTCTAACTGTTACATAGATAGCAGTAAAAGTTTGTTCACCAGCTGAGGTTGTTAATACCTGTATATAACAACACACACCTGTGTTAAGAGCAGGAAGAGAGAGTATCCTGTATGGTTTATGATGGTCTGTGTCCCACTGTTTTTTAGGTACATTGACCAAAAACGTTGTAGTTTATGGTCTAGTAGCGTAGTGTACCCTCTGAAACCTTGGGAAATGGACAGGGTATGGTGAGAAGAATGAAGAGAATCTGCAACCCTGGGAAATGGACAGGGTATGGTGAGAAGAATGAAGAGAGACTGAAACCCTGGGAAATGGACAGGGTATGGTGAGAAGAACGAAGAGAGTCTGAAACCCTGGGAAATGGACAGGGTATGGTGAGAAGAACGAAGAGAGTCTGAAACCCTGGGAAATGGACAGGGTATGGTGAGAAGAACGAAGAGAGTCTGAAACCCTGGGAAATGGACAGGGTATGGTGAGAAGAATGAAGAGAGTCTGAAACCCTGAGAAATGGACAGGGTATGGTGAGAAGAATGAAGAGAGTCTGAAACCCTGGGAAATGGACAGGGTATTGTGAGAAGAATGAAGATATCTGAAACCCTGGGAAATGGACAGTGTATGGTGAGAAGAACGAAGAGAATCTGAAACCCTGAGAAATGGACAGGGTATGGTGAGAAGAACGAAGAGAGTCTGAAACCCTGGGAAATGGACAGGGTATGGTGAGAAGAACAAAGAGAGTCTGAAACCCTGGGAAATGGACAAGGTATGTTTTTTTCACCTGTATTTAACCAGGTAGGCTAGTTGAGAACAAGTTCTCATTTGCAACTGCGACCTGGCCAACATAAAGCATAGCAGTGTGAACAGACAACACAGAGTTACACATGGAGTAAACAATTAACAAGTCAATAACACAGTATAAAAAAGGGGGAGACTATATACAATGTGTGCAAAAGGCATGTGGTAGGCGAATAATTACAATTTATCAGATTAACACTGGAGTGATAAATGATCAGATGGTCATGTACAGGTAGAGATATTGGTGTGCAAAAGAGCAGAAAAGTAAATAAATAAAACAGTATGGGGATGAGGTAGGTGAAAATGGGTGGGCTATTTACCAATAGACTATGTACAGCTGCAGCGATCAGTTAGCTGCTCAGATAGCTGATGTTTGAAGTTGGTGAGGGAGTTAAAAGTCTCCAACTTCAGCGATTTTTGCAATTCGTTCCAGTCACAGGCAGCAGAGTACTGGAACGAAACGCGGCCAAATGAGGTGTTGGCTTTAGGGATGATCAATGAGATATACCTGCTGGAGCGCGTGCTACGGATGGGTGTTGCCATCGTGACCAGTGAACTGAGATAAGGCGGAGCTTTACCTAGCATGAACTTGTAGATGACCTGGAGCCAATGGGTCTGGCGACGAATATGTAGCGAGGGCCAGCCGACTAGAGCATACAAGTCGCAGTGGTGGGTGGTATAAGGTGCTTTAGTGACAAAACGGATGGCACTGTGATAGACTGCATCCAGTTTGCTGAGTAGAGTGTTGGAAGCCATTTTGTAGATGACATCGCCAAAGTTGAGGATCGGTAGGATAGTCAGTTTTACTAGGGTAAGCTTGGCGGCGTGAGTGAAGGAAGCTTTGTTGCGGAATAGAAAGCCGACTCTTGATTTGATTTTTGATTGGATATGTTTGATATGAGTCTGGAAGGAGAGTTTGCAGTCTAGCCAGACACCTAGGTACTTATAGATGTCCACATATTCAAGGTCGGAACCATCCAGGGTGGTGATGCTAGTCGGGCATGCGGGTGCAGGCAGCGATCGGTTGAAAAGAATGGTGAGAAGAATGAAGAGAGTCTGAAACCCTGGGATATGGACAGGGTATGGTGAGAAGAATGAAGTGAGTCTGAAACCCTGGGAAATGGACAGGGTATGGTGAGAAGAATGAAGAGAGTCTGAAACCCTGGGAAATGGACAGGGTATGGTGAGAAGAATGAAGAGAGTCTGAAACCCTGGGAAATTGACAGGGTATGGTGAGAAGAATGAAGAGAGTCTGAAACCCTGGGAAATGGACATGAGTATCTGGGGAAATGCAGAAGAAGAACGAAGAGAGTCTGAAACCCTGGGAAATGGACAGGGTATGGTGAGAAGAACGAAGAGAGTCTGAAACCCTGGGAAATGGACAAGGTATGGAGAATGAAACCCTGAAATGGACAAGGTATGAGAAGAGAGTCTGAAACCCTGGGAAATGGACAGGGTATGGTGAGAAGAATGAAGAGAATCTGAAACCCTGGGAAATGGACAGGGTATGGTGAGAAGAATGAAGAGAAGAAACCCTGAAATGGACAGGGTAGTATGAAAACCTGGGAAATGGACAGGGTATGGTGAGAAGAATGAAGAGAGTCCTGGGAAATGGACAGGGTATGGTGAGAAGAATGAAGAGAGTCTGAAATCCTGGGGGTAAAAGAATGGAGAGTCTGAAACCCTGGTAATGGTGAGAAGAACGAAGAGAGTCTGAAACCCTGAGAAATGGACAGGGTATGGTGTGGAAGAATGAAGAGAGTCTGAAAACCTGGGAAATGGACAGGGTATGGTGAGAAGAATGAAGAGAGTCTGAAACCCTGGGAAATGGACAGGGTATGGTGAGAAGAATGAAGAGAGTCTGAAACCTTGAATATTTAAATGTAAAAATATTCTGTTTTCAGTTGGCTTTCTCTCATTCAACTGACTTGGCTACTCTTATACAATTCTAAATAGTCAACATACAACAACAACAAAAAAAACATTTTGTAAAAAGGTATTAATTATCATCTTATCTCGTAGATACATTTTCATCATGTAATTCTCAACATATCCCTAGGAACAGAAAGCTACAATGTTTCCCTTCGTTTACAGTGTGTGAATGACAGGCTTGCTTGACTGGAGCTAACTTTAGTCAAAATGAATTAAACTATAAAAACATCATCAAGGAATACAAATAATTATATAATTACACTCCGGTTAACTTGGTGTTTCATATCCTATGTGTTATAACTCGCTCATCGTGATGATAACATTTAAAATATTTACACACTTGTTTTAGGTCAGTTAGATCACCACTTTATTTTAAGAATGTGAAATGTCAGAATAATAGTAGTGAGAATGGTTTATTTCTTTCATCAGAGGATCTCTCCTTCACCTGTAGCTGACAATAACTGCATGCACGATGTTCTACATCATTGTAATGATATGTCTGAATTGCAGTTTGTCTTCATTTTAGCAGATGAACTCGTGCTTTTTTCTAATGTCATAACTCATGTTTTTCCTCTTTTTTTATTCTACTCTGGGACCAGTCAGGCAACAACCCTTACTGTACTGGTGGTAGGTAGTCCATCGGCTTTGGAGTTGGACCTGTCCTATGGCTGAAAGATGGCCGGTTTGAATCCCGGGCTGTGCACTGAAAAAAAAGGGGTGGAATTGATTTGACAACTGGAAGGCTTCTGGCTTCACATCCTCAAAACATTCCCCTACTGTTGGGCCCTTGAGCAAGGCCCTTAACCCCACAACATGCTATTCATTCAGGTGCACTGCACTGCAGCTTGAACCTGTACTCGTCTCTCAACTGTATCTGGTGAAGTCTGCTGTTTGGGGGGGTTGAGAATGGAGCAGAATACACATTTTTGTTCATGGTAACTAATGAACAGAGTTGTATTGTATTTCAAATGTCAGCCAGAGTTGACATGGGCATTCATTTAAACAAAGAGATGCCTCCCTGGCCTCCAGTGCACATTTCCAAACAATGTTTGCATATAATGACAATAAATTATTAAAGATATGCTTGTATTCTCTAGTCCATTATTTAATTGTTTATTCATTTTTGTTATTAGAAAACTAGTAGTAGCCATAATTCATAAATGGCACAATGCAGGGTTCTCTATGCAACCATGTTGGTTCAGTGAAGATTCAGATCAAAGAACCCTATAAAAGTGTGCTATATAGAGCTTTTAGGGGTTCAATATATGAAGCAAGAGAACCCTTTTTGGTTCTATAAGGATTTTTATTTTAAGAGTGTACAAATAAAGTCCTTACAAAAGGTAAGTGTGGCTTGTAGTGAACCATGTTCCTCCCAGTGTAAGTGGCCTGTTTCTCTGAGATGTTCAGCTGTAGACAGGGATAACTCAACACTCTCAGCACTAACACTAACTAATGATCCTGTCCCCTGTCCTCTCTGTGAAATGGATGGGCTTGTGTCCCTCTCTCGCTCCTCTCCTCCTCTATAGCTCTAGATATAGGTGATTTAGGATGGACAGATGTGACCAGGTTATAGGACCAAGCTCCGTGGAGATTGTCAGGTCTGTGTGTGTGTCAGTGTTTTGTGAGGAGGTGTATATCGAGGAGGAGGGGAGTAAAACCCACTGATCCTTTATGTTTGACCTCAGTTTAGCATTACAGACAACTGATAAAGTACAGAACCGATTGAGTGTGTGTGTGTGTGTGTGTGTGTGTGTGTGTGTGTGTGTGTGTGTGTGTGTGTGTGTGTGTGTGTGTGTGTGTGTGTGTGTGTGTGTGTGTGTGTGTGTGTGTGTGTGTGTGTGTGTGTGTGTGTGTGTGTGTGTGTCAGCTCAGGCACTGATAAAGGATGTGTAATGTTTGGACTGGTCCTCTTATTCAGCTGCAGTGAAAGCCATGGAGATAACCATCAGTTTTATTGACCTGTATTCTACTTCTCTCCATGGAGAGAGATTATTCATCTCTGACAGTAATTGTCCATGGTCCACGGCCCCTATTGCTTATGTTTGTTGAACATCATCCACACTTTCACCATTAGATCATTACTGCGGTGACATCGATACTGCCATCCAGTAATCACAGATCCAACATTACTGGATGTGTATAACATTGGTGATCTCGCTCGCAAAATGAGCAAACTTGCCAGATACCTGATAATGAATTTGTGTTAGCTTGCCAAGCTAATGCCTAGGCGTTAGCTCAGCAGGCTACCAGAGTCTAATGGCACGAAGGAATAGGGGGAAGGAAGGACGCAATTGTGTTCAAACTGTTCAAATAACACCTCACAAGTTTGCCTCTATTTCAGCTGTTCCAAATTAATTCTAAAACAATTGGACATCAGGCTTAACTCCCTGTGACACATGGAGCCCCCCTCTGCCCTGATCAAAGGGACGGCAGGGGTACTGTATTAACCCCCTATGGATGTTCAATGATTCACCCCCACCCGACCTCTGACCCCCTGCCTCTTGCCTGTCTCCTCTGGTCCTTCATGCTGATTGGATTGCAGATGATGTTGAATGTGTTATTAATTTGTCTAATGGATGGTTCTCTCTCTCCCTCTTTCTCTCCTCTCTCTCTCTCTCTCTCTCTCTCTCTCTCTCTCTCTCTCTCTCTCTCTCTCTCTCTCTCTCTCATAAACAGACATGTTCTTGTTCTGGACTAATTCAAGCTATATAACACCACTCACTCTCTAAAATATGATGATTATTATTTCTACTGCTTCTGTAGGAGTTGGCAGAACACTTCACTGAACATAGAACGATTTGACTCTTTTAAAAATAGTGTGTATCCTGAAGAATGTTAAAAGTGTTCTGTTTGAAGGAGGTGAAACAGTAGCGTCTGTGTTTCACTAACCACTCTGCTTTGGGCACTGCCCACAAAGAGGGAACGTGGAGTCCAGAGCCAGTGCCATTTTAGCTGTGGAGAAGTTATTGTTATGTCTACTGCAAGGAGGTGTACCATTACTAGCTAGGCTATGGGCTAGTCCCACTCTCCCTTTCTTTGTTCTTCTCCTCCACTCTCTCTTTCATTCT
The DNA here is from genome assembly GCF_021184085.1 of Oncorhynchus gorbuscha. Lineage (NCBI taxonomy): Eukaryota > Metazoa > Chordata > Actinopteri > Salmoniformes > Salmonidae > Oncorhynchus > Oncorhynchus gorbuscha. The sequence goes on along the minus strand of NC_060173.1, from coordinate 32,823,812 downwards.
CAGACGTAGTGGAATCATTTAGGTGGCTTCAGCATGAAAGGAGAGGGAGATGGGGGTTACATGGTTTTGTTCAGTGAGTCTTGTCGAACCTTGAGCCAGTGCACACAGTGTGTGTGTGATGTCTAGACCCTTGTCACTGTGGACTGACGTTTGCCTGACCACTGAGTCAATAAACAAGACTAGTGTGATTGGTTTCAGACAGGTTTTTACTAATAACATCTACATGTATCCATTTTTAAGAACACACACTATTTGGTATTTTTCCGGAAACTAAACTACAGGATCACACACACACACACACACACACACACACACACACACACACACACACACACACACACACACACACACACACACACACACACACACACACACACACACACACACACACACACACACACACACACACACACACACACACACACACACATTCGCACACACACACGTGCGCACACACGCACACATACACACACACAACACACACACACACACACACATACACACATACACACACACACTGCTTTCATGGTAGTGAAAGTTGAGCAGTAACTGATACCTCAGTTTGCTAACGTAGGTGTTTTATTCATAAGTGATTTAGGACTTCTAGGTCAGTAAATCTGTAAAACTGTTCCACTTTTACAAAGCTCATAAAAATATACATTACGTGTGACAGATGTCTGGGTTAATAATCACATACAGTTTGACATGCACAACGCCCAGGATGGAAATATGATCTCCACTGATTAAGGGTGAGGTAGCAGATGCAGTATTTCAGCTGTGAGTGACATCACGTTACTGTTGTCTCGCTTGCTGAACTACTTAGTCATTTAGCCTCAGAAAAACAGCAAGGCAAAATGCTGTGAAAGTTGAGTGAAATACATACATATACAGCAATACATACAATATAAAAGATACACTATATATATGAAGTCTGTCTTTAGCGTCACGGGGAGGGTGGGAGGGGTAAGATTAGGTTTGTGTGTGTGTGAATTCCCAGGCATGGTGAATACATAAGAGCACAGCTGCATTTCCCCTGGCTTCTCAGAATCAGAATCAGATTGTTCATGTACGTATTAGACATTAGCGATGAACAATTAATCAAAGTACAGTAGATGAGCATCAAACATAGTTTTTACTGAACAAAAATGCTGACAGCTGTGCCATACAGGTTGCAAATAGATGGGAAGAGATTTTGAATGTATCGATTCCGTGTTACATGGTGTATGAACTGATACACAAAACAGGGCTTGATTCAACATCTGAAGTGTTTCAATCTAAATTGTAATGTACAATTCTTGCCACCAACATAATGTTCCATATATACAGCACCAGTCAAAAGTTTGGACACACCTACTCATTCCAGGGTTTTTCTTTCTTTTTACTATTTTCTACATTGTAGAATAATAGCGAAGACATCAAAACTATGAAATAACACATATGGAATAAATGTAGTAAACAAACAAAAACGTTAAACAACTCAAAATATATTTCATATTTCAGTTTCTTCACAGGAGCCACCCTTTGCCTTGATGATGTAACGTCGTTCTTCGTTTGTAGAAAGAGAGTCGGACCGAAATGCAGCGTGGTGGTTACTCATGACTTTAATGAAAAAAGTGACACATGAAATAACTGTACAAATACAAAAACAACAAACGGAACGTGAAACCTAATTACAGCCTATCTGGTGAAACTACACAGAGACAGGAACAATCACCCAGGAAATACACAGTGAAACCCTGGCTACCTAAATACGGTTCCCAATCAGAGACAACGAGAATCACCTGACTCTGATTGAGAACCGCCTCAGGCAGCCAAGCCTATACAACACCCCTACTCAGCCGCAATCCCAAATAATACAAACCCCAATACGAAAATACAATATATAAACCCATGTCACACCCTGGCCTGACCAAATATATAACGAAAACACAAAATACAATGACCAAGGCGTGACAGATGACAGCTTTGCACACCTGGAATGCTTTTCCAAAATGAGTAGGTGTGTCCAAACTTTTGACTGGTACTGTATACATGGGGCATACAACAATCTCAGCTCTGCAGATTTTGCTGCGAAATGTCAGAATAATTAGATAATTTGTTCTGGATTTTTCCTCGTCACAGGTTCAAGAATGGCTGAAAAATCACAACGTTCATTTAAAATGAACTCTACAAATAGCAATGTTGGACGATTTGGAAAGCCATCAATCAACAATATCAATCATTCAAATGTATTTATAAAGCCCTTTTTACGTCAGTCGGTGGCACAAAGTGCGATACAGAAACCCAGCCTAAAACCCCAAACAGCAAGCAAAGCAGATGTAGAAACTCTTAGGGCATTGTGTTCATCTTTAACTCACAATCTGTGGATACTATGCAATTAGAAAGGCTCAAATTGTTGTAAGACATCACATTTGAAGAATGTATGGCACAATCAATAGAGGGTGTTCAACAGATATAGGTGGGATGGGCTGAACGTGGCTGAGGGGTGCGATTAAAAAGTTCATGATTGATAATAGATTATTCATGAAAAGACTACTGTATATACTGTAGGTGTGTTGACTCTGATAGAGGCACTGGATTATGAGCTGTCTTGTTTGCTAAATGAACAAACAAGGTAGGCAGTAGCATGGGGCATATAGCCATAGAAGCACAGTGGCATATGCCTCAATGTGATCATATTTGTGGTTTATTGGGGCTGTGATTTCAGTTAGTTATTTTTGGGCACCCATCCCATGAGAGTGAATGTCATTCCAGTTCATCTGAATGTCATTCCAGGGCATTGCTTGCTATGAATTCTATCTGATGGTGTTTGTATGCTTAGGTAAAAAGGCAATTAACCTTTTCACACGTACCAACAAATGGGTGGGATCATTCGTACGATCCAACCGGTTTGATTAGAACGCTTATTTAGAATGTCCAGTTTCGATTGACACAACAATTAGCATTTGAGCTAGCCACATTGTTTTATTTTACAGAAAGATTTTTCACAAACACAGTCCTTACAAAGTTATGTCCTGAATGTGACCAGTTTATTTTTGGACACAATGTTCAGACATTCACAGAAGTAGCTACAGCATAACACAATCATCTAAATCAGGAAATGTAGAATACATTAGTCCAAGCGCTAAAGGAGGAAAGATTGACATAACACAAGCATCTAAATCAGGATGTAGAATACATTAGTCCAAGCGCTAAAGGAGGAAAGATTGACATAACACAAGCGGTCACATCAACTCTCGCCTGACAGAAACCACAATATGAATTAGCTAATATCAATTACTATTTATAATTCATCACATCACGGTTCAGCTCAACATTGATCGAAATAATTGAGTAAAACACTTTTCCAGAAGTCAAATGAAATCCGATGATGGTCAGTTTGTGCACGCCGCCCGTGTTTGATTTTTAGCGTCAACCAAAGATAATAAGAGGAGACAAGATGAGTTTGTTCTGTTTGCAGTATGTACAGTATATTAAAGGGGGTGTGTCATCTACGGTCGTCTACGATCATTTACTTCTGGAAGTTTACTCGAAGATAAGTGAACAATTCCTTCACCTCATTATAACATTTTTGGTCTGACAGATGTTTACGTAACACGCAGAACGCATTGTATGATGTCAACAAACATGGCGCCACACATAGCTGGCAAGAACACTGCCGTTCAAAAGTTTGGGGTCATAGTTTTTGAAAGAAAAGCACATTTTTTGTCCATTGAAGTAACATCAAATTGATCAGAAATACAGTGTAGACATTGTCAATGTAGTAAATTACTATTGTAGCTGGAAACGGCAGATTTTTCATGGAATATCTACATAGGCGTAGAGAGGTCCATTATCAGCAACCATCACTCCTGTGTTTCCATGCCACGTTGTGTTAGCTAATCCAAGTTTATAATTTTAAAACGCTAATTGATCATTAGAAACCCATTTGAAATTATGTAAGCACTTAGAAACGGTTGTCCTGATTAAAGAAGCAATAAAACTGGTCTTTAGACTAGTTGAGTATCTGGAGCATCAGCTTCATTAAATAGTACCAGTCTCAACACCAGTCTCAACGTCAACAGTGAAGAGGCGACTCCGGGATGCTGGCCTTCTAGGCAGAGTTCCTCTGTCCAGTGTCTGTGATCTTTTGCCAATCATAATATTTTATTTTTATTGGCCAGTCTGAGATATGGCTTTTCTATGCAAATTTGCCTAGAAGGACAGCATTCCGGAGTCGGCTCTTCACTGTTGACGTTGAGACTGGTGTTTTGCGGGTACTATTCAATAAAGCTGCCAGTTGAGGACTTGTGAGGCGTCTGTTTCTCAAACTAGACACTCTAATGTACTTGTCCTCTTGCTCAGTTGTGCACCGGGGCCTCCCACTCCTCTTTCTATTCTGGCTAGCGCCAGTTTGAGCTGTTCTATGAAGGGAGTAGTACACAGCGTTGTAAGAGATCTTCAGTTTCTTGGCAATTTCTTGCATGGAATAGCCTTCATTTTTTAGAACAAGAATAGACTGATGAGTTTCAGAAGAAAGTACTTTGTTTCTAGCCATTTTGAGGTTTAAAAAATAAATAATAATCACCTTTCTTTAACTAGGTAGGCCAGTTGAGAACAAGTTCTCAATTACAACTGCAACTTGGCCAAGATAAAGCAAAGGAGTGCTACAAAAACAACGACACAGAGTTACACATGGGATAAATAATATATATATACGTACAGTCAATTACACAATATAAACATCTATGTACAGTGTGTGCAGATGTAGTAGGATTAGGGGGGTAAGGCAATAAATAGGTCATAGTTGCAAAATAATTACAATTTAGCATTAACACTGGAGTGATAGATGTGCAGATGATGATGTGCAGGTAGAGATACTGGGGTGCAAAAGAGCAACAACAAAAATAAGTTATAATAATAATATGGGGATGAGGTAGTTGGCTGGGCTATTTACAGATGGGCTGTGTACAGGTGCAGTGATCAGTAAGCTGCTCTGACAGCTGATTCTTAAAGTTAGTGAGGGAGAAAAAAGTCTCCAACTTCAGTGATTTTTTCAATTCGTTCCAGTCATTGGCAGCAGAGAACTGGAAGGAAAGGTGGCCAAAGAGGAATTGGCTTTGGGGATGACCAGTGAAATATACCTGCTGAAGCGTGTGCTAGGGTGTTGCTATGGTGGCCAGTGAGCTGAGATAAGGCAGGGCTTTACCTCGCAAAGACTTATAGATGACTTGGAGCCAGTGGGTTTGGAGGTGAATATGTAGCAAGGGCCACCCAACGAGAGCATACAGGTCACAGTGGTGGGTAGCATATGGAGCTTTGGTGACAAAACGGATGGCATTGTGATAAACTATATCCAATTAGCTAAGTAGGGTGTTAGAGGCTATTTTGTAAATTATGCCGAGGTCAAGGATTGGTAGGATAGTCCATTTTACGAGGGTATGTTTGGCAGCATGAGTGAAGGAGGCTTTGCTGCGAAGTAGGAAGCTGATTCCAGATTTCATTTTGAGTTAGAGATACTTAATATGAGTCTGTAAGGAGAGGTTAAAGTCTAACCAGACAAAAGTCAAAAGCGTCCAAGGTAGTGATGTGAACCTGTACACATATTCTAAGTCAGAAGCATCCAGAGTAGTGATGCTAGTCGGGCGGGCACCCGCCCTTTCCCTTATGTGCACCTGTACACATATTCTAAGTCAGAACCGTCCAGAGTAGTGATGCTAGTCAGGCGGGCACCCGCCCTTTCCCTTATGTGCACCTGTACACATATTCTAAGTCAGAAGCGTCCAGAGTAGTGATGCTAGTCGGGCGGGCACCCGCCCTTTCCCTTATGTGCACCTGTACACATATTCTAAGTCAGAACCGTCCAGAGTAGTGATCCTAGTCAGGCGGGCACCCGCCCTTTCCCTTATGTGCACCTGTACACATATTCTAAGTCAGAACCGTCCAGAGTAGTGATGCTAGTCAGGCGGGCACCCGCCCTTTCCCTTGTCTGCACCTGTACACATATTCTAAGTCAGAAGCGTCCAGAGTAGTGATGCTAGTCGGGCGGGCACCCGCCCTTTCCCTTGTCTGCACCTGTACACATGCACGGGCAACAATCGGAGTGCTGATCGCTTTCAATTTGATGTCGGCATTTGAACTTGGCCTTGTAAGTCTTGTTGTAATCTGATAGCCAGGGGTTAATTTAATTGGGAATTGTGAAGTTTGGAGCTCTCCGTTTTTGGTTGACCATTAGAAACCAAAAGCTGTTTTATGGATATTAAAATATATAACTTAATTGTTATTTTCATTTATTTTCCCAGGAGGCCGGTGCAAGTTTGGTTTCATGTCGGCCTATTCGTATGAAAATAACAACTGAACAACTTGCTATTTAGAGCATTTCCCCAAAAGACGTCTTTTTTTTACTTCAAAAACAATAGCAATTGTAACAAATGTGCATTGTCATGCAGTGACAGAATGATAATTTAGATAATGCAAACAAATAATGATTACCTAGTTGGGCTACCTTTTTTTAACCTCTTGCTGTAGGCCTACATCATCATCCTCTGCCTGCATCTCTACCTGTAGCCTACCTGTCTCTGGTATATTGCATCTCCACTTCCACCTCTCATCAGTCTTGCTTGTCCATCTTCCTGAATTAAAATGAGATATTCTAACATCAATCTTGCTGGCAAAAAGTCATTACATATTGCTAAGTTATTTAGTGTGAATGAAAGGCTGTTTTTCTGTATATAATGAGCACCCAGATGCTGAGTAGCCTACACAATAATATCAGACATAGAAAAGCTGGCCACCTCCTCGTTGCCTACTATGTTGCAATATTAATATTCTCAGAGCTGCCTCGTTCATTGATAAAAAAAAAGTTAAATATTCTCAGAAACGTCTTGTTGAGGCAATGCTTCAATATTCTCAGAATGTTTCCCTTCCCTGGTGTAATAACAATAACAATAATAATAGCTGTGAGTCCGGAAGCAGGTGCAGGTGAAACGTCTAATAAAGCAAAAAAAACAGTAACGAGACAATTCCATAATGCTACACGCCGGTAAAGATGTAGATCTTGCGGCTGGAGCTGTGCGTCAGGGAGGGGGTACTGTCACGTATACCCTCTCTGGCCTCTAGGTCACCAGACTGCTGATTATTACGCACACCTGTCACCATCGTCACGCACACCAGTGTTTATTGACACTCACCTGGACTCAGCTCCTTGATTACTTGCCCTATTTATGTCACTATTTATGTCACTCCCTTTGGTTCCTTCCACAGGCATTATTGTTTGCTGTATCTGTTTCATGTTGTTGCGCTGTTCAGGTTTCTTGTTTTGTTAGTTTATTTATTAAATGTATTCACTCCCTCAACTTGCTTCCCGCCTCTAATTGTACATCGTTACACCTGGCGAACAATGCATTCAGGCAAATACAAAAATGTATATTATAAGGAACATCTGTGAACACAGAGCAACACTTTTGGTGGGAAGCACACTAGACCCTGTATGCGCCATTCCACAAGGGTGACTTCCTGTTGCCTGTAGCAGGGGCTCTGCAACGTTTTTCATATGAGTGACATTTTCCAATTGATCCTAGAATTTCTAGGCCTGCGTGCCAGTTATGATTTTTGATATAAACATTTTAGGCTCCTCAACTGTGCCCGGAAAATGTTTGAATGCCCACAAGCTGAATAGCCTAATTTTAGCTGGCTACTAGACAGAGGCCAGTCCATTCAGCCACACCACAGGGAGCTTCACTGTGTACCGAGGCGCTGTCCATTAAGCGGTGCTGAATCACGGGTGAGGCCTTAATGTGTAGATTGTTCTTCTTTCCTTGGTCGAGATTGTTTGTCTTGATGTGTTCTTGTTGATTGTAAGCCTAATGAATTCCTTTGACATATGCCTTTTATTTCAATGCATGTGTAGGATTTATCTGGTATGGTTTGCATTCACAGTCAGCTGTTTTATGCTCTGGTTGCACTGTATGCGCTGCTCCACAAGTAGGCTACATAAGTAAATGTGGCCTATGTATGATGAAGTTGAGTAGTACATTGTACACACCATTCCAAAGACGGTTAAACCTAATATAAACCTAATATTGCGGTGATGATGCCTGGGGGACATTTTTGTTACATAAAATGAGCTTCTACTGGTGGGGGTATTTCTACACACCCCACTTTACCATACCCTAGGTTTAGCTGAACTGACAACTCCACTTGTCGGGGGAAAGAAATGTACCACCCCCACACCCCCTAACTACTTCCAGCGCCTATGGTCATGCACCATAAGACAGCCTCTCTGTCCAAGTAACTTATTGAGCTGTACAGTTATATATTCTTTTTTCTCTCATCCACCAGAGGACCAAATTATCTTTGAATTGCATGTTTTGTTTTACACACATTTGACATACATGGTGACATGTATGGTACTTTAATACACAACATTCACAGACATGTTTTTTTAAATATACATTACATTTTGGATAGATAGTACTCAGACATCATCAGTATACAATATACACTGAGAGTACAAAACATTATGAAATTTCCATGACATAGACTGGGCAGGTGAATCCAGGTGAAAGCTATGATCCCTTATTGATGCCACTTGTTAAATCCACTTCAGTCAGTGTAGATAAAGGGTAGGAGACAGGTTAAAAAAATATTTTTAATCCTGGAGACAATTGAGACATGGATTGTGCATGTGTGACATTCAGAGGGTGAATGGGCAAGACAAGCAATTTAAGTGCCTTTGAACGGGGTATGGTAGTAGGTGCCACTGGGTTTTTCACACTCAACAGTTTCCCGTGTGTACCAAGAATAGTCACCCATCCAAAGGACATCCAGCCAACTTGACACAACTGTGGGAACAATTGGAATCAACATGGGCCAGCATCCCTGTGGAACGCTTTTGACACCTTGTAGAGTCCATGTCCTGATAGCAAGGGGATAGCAAGATAAATAAAACACAAAGGCATGAAGCTATAGGTAGGTATGTACATCTCGGCAGTGATAAAGGGGGCACCAGGATAGATAATAATTAGAGTAAAAAACTAGGTAACTGCAACATATAAGATGAGTGTATACAGTGCCTTCAGAAAGTATTCACACACCTTGACTTTGTCCACATTTTGTTGTGTTACAGCCTGAATTTAAAATGGATTCAATTGAGATTGTGTGTCACAATACCCCATAAGGTCAAAGTGTTTTTTACAAATAAATAAAAAATGAAAAGCTGGCTTGGCAAAAAAATGTGGCACAGAAATCTACTTCATGTGCTGAATATAAAACGTTATGTTTGGGGAAAATCCAAAACAATACATCACTGAGTACCACTCTTCATATTTTCAAGAATGGTGGTGTCATGTTTTGTCATATATTGTCTTGTCCTTGTGCTTTCCCTTCTGTTCGTTTCCCCCTGCTGGTCTTATTAGGTTCGTTCCTTTTTTCTATCCCTCTCTCTCCCCCTCCCTCTCTCTCTTCTCTCTATCGTTCCGTTCCTGCTCCCAGCTGTTCCTCATTCTCCTAACTCACTCATTTACTCTTTTCACACCTGTCCCCTATTTTGCCCTCTGATTAGAGCCCTATTTCTTCCCTTATTTTCCGCTTCTGTCCTTGTCGGATCCTTGTATGATGTTTCGCTGTTCTGTGTCCTTATCTCGCCCTGTCGTGTTTTGTCTCCTTCAGATGCTGCGTGTGAGCAGGTGTCTTAATCTGCTACGGTCGGTGCCTTCCCGAAGCAACCTGCAGTCAATGGTCGAGTCTCCAGTCTGTCCTCGTTACTACGAGTGGATTTAAGTTTTTTCCTGTTTTGTTTTCTTCTTGATTTTTCCAGGATTATTACTTTACACATATTACTTTACACTTTTGTCATATACTGGAATAAAGACTCTGTTTTCGTTAAGTCGCTTTTGGGTCCTCATTCACCAACATAACAGAAGGATCCGACCAAGAATGGACCCAGCGATTATGGATTCTCTCTACTCTACTCTCGAGTTCCAGGGAGCGATGCTCGGCAGACACGAGCAGGAATTGTCTGCTGCTCGGCATGCCGTTGAGACCCTGGCCGCTCAGGTTTCCGACCTCTCAGGACAGTATCAGAGTCTTCGTCTCGTGCCACCAGCTACTTCCGGGTCTTCCGAGAATCCGGAACCTAGGGTTAATAACCCACCATGTTACTCTGGGCAGCCCACTGAGTGCCGCTCCTTTCTCACCCAGTGTGACATTGTGTTCTCTCTCCAACCCAACACATACTCAAGAGAGAGAGCTCGGATTGCCTACGTCATATCACTCCTTACTGGTCGGGCTCGGCAGTGGGGCACAGCTATCTGGGAGGCAAGCGCTGAGTGTACTAACGATTATCTGAACTTTAAAGAGGAGATGATAAGGGTTTTTGATCGTTCTGTTTTTGGGAAAGAAGCTTCCTGGTCCCTGTCTTCCCTATGTCAAGGTAATCGATCCATAACGGATTACTCTATAGAGTTTCGCACTCTTGCTGCCTCCAGTAACTGGAACGAGCAGGCGTTGCTCGCTCGTTTTCTGGAGGGACTCCACGCTAAGGTTAAGGATGAGATTCTCTCTCGGGAGGTTCCATCCAGCGTGGATTCTTTGATTGAACTCGCTATTCGCATTGAACGACGGGTAGATCTTCGTCACCGAGCTCATAGAAGAGAGCTCGCGTTAACTGTGTCCCCCTCTCCGACCATCTTTCCCCACTGACTCAGGTGTTGAGCCCATGCAGCTGGGGGTATTCGCATTTCGACTAAGGAGAGGGAACAGAGAATCACCAACCGCCTCTGTCTCTATTGCGGTTCTGCTGGTCATTTTGTCATTTCATGTCCAGTTAAAGGCCAGAGCTCATCAGTAAGCGGAGGGCGACTGATAAGCGCTACTAGACTGTCCTCTCCATCAAGTACCTGTACTACCTTGCCGGTCCATCTACGCTGGACCGGATCGGCAGCTTCCTGCAGTGCATTAATAGACTCTGGGGCGGAGGGCTGTTTTATGGACGAAGCCTGGGCTCGGGAACATGACATTCCTCTCAGACAGTTAGGGGAGCCCACGGTCATGTTCGCCTTGGATGGTAGTCCTCTCCCCAGTATATTATGTGAAACACTACCTTTAACCCTCACAGTATCTGGTAACCATAGTGAGACCATTTCTTTTTTGATTTTTTGTTCACCTTTTACACCTGTTGTTTTGGGTCATCCCTGGCTAGTGTGTCATAATCCTTCTTTTGATTGGTCTAGTAATTCTATCCTTTCCTGGAACGTTTCTTGTCATGTGAAGTGTTTAATGTCTGCTATTCCTCCTGTTTCTTCTGCTCCCTCTTCACAGGAGGAACCTGGTGATTTGACAGGAGTGCCGGAGGAATATCATGATCTGCGCACGGTCTTCAGTCGGTCCAGAACCAACTCCCTTCCTCCTCACCGGTCGTATGATTGTTGTTCTGATCTCCTCAAGAAGCGTTTTGCATCCGCTCCTATCCTTGTTGCACCTGACGTCACTAAACAGTTCATTGTCGAGGTTGACGCGTCGGGGATTATTACTTTTGTCATATACTGGAATAAAGACTCTGTTTTTGTTAAGTCGCTTTTGGGTCCTCATTCACCAACATAACAGGTGGTGGCTGCATCATTACATTTACATTTTTACATTGAAGTAATTTACCAGACGCTCTGACTTACAGTAGTGAGTGCATACATTTTCATACTGTTATGTGTATGCTTGTCATTGGCAGACTACGGAGTTTTCTTTAGGATACAAAGAAACAGAATGGAGTTAAGCACAGGAAAAATCCTAGAGGAAAACCTGGTTCAGGCTGCTTTCCAACAGACACTGGGAGATGAATTCACCTTTCAGCAGGACAATAACCTAAAACACAAGGCCAAATATGCACTGAAGTTCCTTACCAAGACCTAGTTAAAGTTTTGACTTAAATCGGCTTGAAAGTATATGGCAAGACTTGAAAATAGCTGTCTAGCAATGAACAACATCCAACTTGACAGAGCTTGAATATTTATTTTTTTAAATGTGCAAATATTGTATTTCATTTTCAAAACATAAAGAAAATGTCTAAAAACATGTTTTCACTTTGTCATTATAGGGTATTGTGTGTAGAAGGGTGAGAAAAAAATATGTTGATTTTGAATTCAGGCCGTAACATAACAACAAGGTGTGTGAATACTTTCTGTAGGCACTGTACATGTGTGAAAGTGTGTGTGTGTGTGTGTGTGTTTGTGTGAGCGTGTCAGTGCAAAACAGAGTCCATGCAGGTAATATAGGTAGCCATTTGATGAACTATTATGCAGTCTTATGTCTCAGAGATAGAAGCTGTCTCGGAGCCTGTTGGTCCGAGACCCGATGCTCCGGCTCTGCTTGCCGACTGTAGCAGAGAACAACACTTTTCAACACCGTATTTGTAACGGATGATTTAACAGAACCCTAAGCTCAACCCACAGCAGTAGAACCAAGGCATCTTGGCGCGACTGTGGTAAAAGGTAAATGTCCCTATCCCAGTTCGTGTCTTCTCTGTGTGGATAAACATGCCGGTGCAACTCAGGAAGACTCACAGTGAAATATTAATGATGGATAATAAATGAATGTGGAGGTTGAACAGGCTGAGAACAGTGAAGCAAGGTCCTTAGAGCTCTGCTGATCCTGCCAGTTATACAAAGGAATTCCTAAAGACTCCCTTATGACAGGTAGGCTCACTGTATTCAATATACTTAACTCGAATATACTGGGTCAAAGATCACCTTCACAATGTGCACCTATTAGTAAACAGTACTGTGCACTAGTTTACTAGTACTGCAGAGGGATTTAGTGGTAGGAATGCTAAACGTTTGTCAAGATGACTGGCAGCAGGTAATGTACACCCTAACAATGCTAATTTAGCATAAACATCTGTAACCGGTTCATAAACAGCGTTTATGTGCTTTTACGCTCCACTACATCCCTGGCTGCATGGACATATAGGGTGGATAGGGTGGATAGGGTGGGGCTGCATGGACATATAGGGTGGATAGGGTGGATAGGGTGGATAGGGTGGGGCTGCATGGACATATAGGGTGGATAGGGTGGATAGGGTGGATAGGGTGGGGCTGCATGGACATATAGGGTGGATAGGGTGGATAGGGTGGATAGGGTGGATAGGGTGGGGCTGCATGGACATATAGGGTGGATAGGGTGGATAGGGTGGATAGGGTGGGGCTGCATGGACATATAGGGTGGATGGGGTGGATAGGGTGGATAGGGTGGATAGGGTGGGGCTGCATGGACATATAGGGTGGATAGGGTGGGGCTGCATGGACATATAGGGTGGATAGGGTGGGGCTGCATGGACATATAGGGTGGATAGGGTGGGGCTGCATGGACATATAGGGTGGATAGGGTGGGGCTGCATGGACATATAGGGTGGATTGGGTGGGGCTCACGGACATATAGGGTGGATGGGGTGGGGCTGCATGGACATATAGGGTGGATAGGGTGGGGCTGCATGGACATATAGGGTGGATGGGGTGGGGCTGCATGGACATATAGGGTGGATAGGGTTGGGGCTGTATGGACATATAGGGTGGATAGGGTGGGGCTGCATGGACATATAGGGTGGATTGGGTGGGGCTCCACGGACATATAGGGTGGATGGGGTGGGGCTGCATGGACATATAGGGTGGATAGGGTGGGGCTGCATGGACATATAGGGTGGATGGGGTGGGGCTGCATGGACATATAGGGTGGATAGGGTTGGGGCTGTATGGACATATAGGGTGGATAGGGTGGATAGGGTGGATAGGGTGGGGCTGCATGGACATATAGGGTGGATAGGGTGGGGCTGCATGGACATATAGGGTGGATAGGGTTGGGGCTGTATGGACATATAGGGTGGATAGGGTGGATAGGGTGGGGCTGTATGGACATATAGGGTGGATAGGGTGGATAGGGGATGGGGGGCTGCATGGACATATAGGGTGGATAGGGTGGATAGGGTGGGGCTGCATGGACATATAGGGTGGATAGGGTGGGGCTGCATGGACATATAGGGTGGATAGGGTGGGGCTGCATGGACATATAGGGTGGATAGGGTGGATAGGGTGGGGCTGCATGGACATATAGGGTGGATAGGGTGGGGCTGCATGGACATATAGGGTGGATAGGGTGGGGCTGCATGGACATATAGGGTGGATAGGGTGGGGCTGCATGGACATATAGGGTGGATAGGGTGGGGCTGCATGGACATATAGGGTGGATAGGGTGGATAGGGTGGGGCTGCATGGACATATAGGGTGGATAGGGTGGGGCTGCATGGACATATAGGGTGGATAGGGTGGGGCTGCATGGACATATAGGGTGGATAGGGTGGGGCTGCATGGACATATAGGGTGGATAGGGTTGGGCTGTATGGACATATAGGGTGGATAGGGTGGGGCTGCATGGACATATAGGGTGGATAGGGTTGGGCTGTATGGACATATAGGGTGGATAGGGTGGGGCTGCATGGACATATAGGGTGGATAGGGTGGGGCTGCATGGACATATAGGGTGGATAGGGTGGGGCTGCATGGACATATAGGGTGGATAGGGTTGGGCTGCATGGACATATAGGGTGGATAGGGTGGGGCTTCCGGTTGGAGCGAGTGGTCGCATCTGCACGTCGCTCCAACGGGTAGTATAACTTTTTCATTATATCTCATTATATCACAACGGTTTGATTTGTCTTATCTTAGCAATTTCTTCTCAGCTAGCTACATAGCCGTCTTTGTATCAAAAGATAATTGCGTAATTATCGTATTTCGCCGTCCTAACGTAGTCTTCACTAGTCTTCACTAGCCAGCTAGCTAACGTCCACTGATTAGCTGCACTGGAGAAACTGTTACACTCAACTGAACGACTTGATTAGTTTAGTGTCAGCTAGCTACATAGCTGTCTTTGCTGTCTTCGTATCATCGTATCATCGTATCCAAGATAGTTGTGTTGTTTAGGTTTAGAGTGTGTAGTCTTAGAGTGATTATCTTAATTTACCGAGGTTAGCTAGCCAGCTATTTGTCGTCCTTAACGTAGGTGACTCTGCTAGCTAGCCAACAGCTAGCCAACGCTAGCCAACGTCTTCTGTATAGAACTCAACTACCCGGTCGCATTCACAGGTTGTATCACATTTTCACTTCATTTTCATTACAGTACAACGGTTTGATTTGTTTGATCGTAGCTAGCTACTTAGCTAGCTACATAGCCGTCTTTGTATCAAAGATAATTGTGTAGTCTAGAGCGATTTTCTAGGTTCGCTAGCCATCTATTGTCGTTCTTTTAACGCAACGTAACGTAAACAACACTGCTAGCTAGCCTGCTAGCCCCGAATAGCAACACTGCAGAAACTATTACACTCAACGGAACGACTTGATTAGTGTAGTGTCAACAACGCACCCACTGCCAGCTGGCCTACTTCAGCAGTACTGTATCATTTTAATCATTTTAGTCAATAAGATTCTTGCTACGTAGCTTAACTTTCTGAACATTCGAGACGTGTAGTCCACTTGTCATTCCAATCTCCTTTGCATTAGCGTAGCCTCTTCTGTAGCCTGTCAACTATGTGTCGGTTTATCCCTGTTCTCTCCTCTCTGCACAGACCATACAAACGCTCCTCACCGCGTGGCCGCGGCCACCCTACTCTGGTGGTCCCAGCGCGCACGACCCACGTGGAGTTCCAGGTCTCCGGTAGCCTCTGGAACTGCCAATCTGCGGTCAACAAGGCAGAGTTCATCTCAGCCCATGCCTCCCTCCAGTCCCTCGACTTCTTGGCCCTGACGGAAACATGGATCACCACAGACAACACTGCTACTCCTACTGCTCTCTCTTCGTCCGCCCACGTGTTCTCGCACACCCCGAGAGCGTCTGGTCAGCGGGGTGGTGGCACCGGGATCCTCATCTCTCCCAAGTGGTCATTCTCTCTTTCTCCCCTTACCCATCTGTCTATCGCCTCCTTTGAATTCCATGCTGTCACAGTCACTAGCCCTTTCAAGCTTAACATCCTTATCATTTATCGCCCTCCAGGTTCCCTCGGAGAGTTCATCAATGAGCTTGATGCCTTGATAAGCTCCTTTCCTGAGGACGGCTCACCTCTCACAGTTCTGGGCGACTTTAACCTCCCCACGTCTACCTTTGACTCTTTCCTCTCTGCCTCCTTCTTTCCACTCCTCTCCTCTTTTGACCTCACCCTCTCACCTTCCCCCCTACTCACAAGGCAGGCAATACGCTCGACCTCATCTTTACTAGATGCTGTTCTTCCACTAACCTCATTGCAACTCCCTCCAAGTCTCCGACCACTGCCTTGTATCCTTTTCCCTCTCGCTCTCATCCAACACCTCCCACACTGCCCCTACTCGGATGGTATCGCGCCGTCCCAACCTTCGCTCTCTCTCCCCGCTACTCTCTCCTCTTCCATCCTATCATCTCTTCCCTCCGCTCAAACCTTCTCCCACCTATCTCCTGATTCTGCCTCCTCAACCCTCCTCTCCTCCCTCTCTGCATCCCTTGACTCTCTATGTCCCCTATCCTCCAGGCCGGCTCGGTCCTCCCCTCCCGCTCCGTGGCTCGATGACTCATTGCGAGCTCACAGAACAGGGCTCCGGGCAGCCGAGCGGAAATGGAGGAAAACTCGCCTCCCTGCGGACCTGGCATCCTTTCACTCCCTCCTCTCTACATTTTCCTCCTCTGTCTCTGCTGCTAAAGCCACTTTCTACCACGCTAAATTCCAAGCTTCTGCCTCTAACCCTAGGAAGCTCTTTGCCACCTTCTCCTCCCTCCTGAATCCTCCGCCCCCTCCCCCCTCCTCCCTCTCTGCAGATGACTTCGTCAACCATTTTGAAAAGAAGGTCGACGACATCCGATCCTCGTTTGCTAAGTCAAACGACACCGCTGGTTCTGCTCACACTGCCCTACCCTATGCTCTGACCTCTTTCTCCCCTCTCTCTCCAGATGAAATCTCGCGTCTTGTGACGGCCGGCCGCCCAACAACCTGCCCGCTTGACCCTATCCCCTCCTCTCTTCTCCAGACCATTTCCGGAGACCTTCTCCCTTACCTCACCTCGCTCATCAACTCATCCCTGACCGTTGGCTACGTCCCTTCCGTCTTCAAGAGAGCGAGAGTTGCACCCCTTCTGAAAAAACCTACACTCGATCCCTCCGATGTCAACAATTACAGACCAGTATCCCTTCTTTCTTTTCTCTCCAAAACTCTTGAACGTGCCGTCCTTGGCCAGCTCTCCCGCTATCTCTCTCTGAATGACCTTCTTGATCCAAATCAGTCAGGTTTCAAGACTAGTCATTCAACTGAGACTGCTCTCCTCTGTATCACGGAGGCGCTCCGCACTGCTAAAGCTAACTCTCTCTCCTCTGCTCTCATCCTTCTAGATCTATCGGCTGCCTTCGATACTGTGAACCATCAGATCCTCCTCTCCACCCTCTCCGAGTTGGGCATCTCCCGGCGCGGCCCACGCTTGGATTGCGTCCTACCTGACAGGTCGCTCCTACCAGGTGGCGTGGCGAGAATCTGTCTCCTCACCACGCGCTCTCACCACTGGTGTCCCCCAGGGCTCTGTTCTTGGCCCTCTCCTATTCTCGCTATACACCAAGTCACTTGGCTCTGTCATAACCTCACATGGTCTCTCTTATCATTGCTATGCAGACGACACACAATTAATCTTCTCCTTTCCCCCTTCTGATGACCAGGTGGCGAATCGCATCTCTGCATGTCTGGCAGACATATCAGTGTGGATGACGGATCACCACCTCAAGCTGAACCTCGGCAAGACGGAGCTGCTCTTCCTCCCGGGGAAGGACTGCCCGTTCCATGATCTCGCCATCACGGTTGACAACTCCACTGTGTCCTCCTCCCAGAGCGCCAAGAACCTTGGTGTGATCCTGGACAACACCCTGTCGTTCTCAACTAACATCAAGGCGGTGGCCCGTTCCTGTAGGTTCATGCTCTACAACATCCGCAGAGTACGACCCTGCCTCACACAGGAAGCGGCGCAGGTCCTAATCCAGGCACTTGTCATCTCCCGTCTGGATTACTGCAACTCGCTGTTGGCTGGCCTCCTGCCTGTGCCATTAAACCCCTTCAACTCATCCAGAACGCCGCAGCCCGTCTGGTGTTCAACCTTCCCAAGTTCTCTCACGTCACCCCGCTCCTCCGTTCTCTCCACTGGCTTCCAGTTGAAGCTCGCATCCGCTACAAGACCATGGTGCTTGCCTACGGAGCTGTGAGGGGAACGGCACCTCAGTACCTCCAGGCTCTGATCAGGCCCTACACCCAAACAAGGGCACTGCGTTCATCCACCTCTGGCCTGCTCGCCTCCCTACCACTGAGGAAGTACAGCTCCCGCTCAGCCCAGTCAAAACTGTTCGCTGCCCTGGCCCCCCAATGGTGGAACAAACTCCCTCACGACGCCAGGACAGCGGAGTCAATCACCACCTTCCGGAGACACCTGAAACCCCACCTCTTTAAGGAATAATAATAATAATAATACCTAGGATAGGTTAAGTAATCCCTCTCACCCCACCCCCCCTAAGTTTTAGATGCACTATTGTTAAGTGACTGTCCCACTGGATGTCATAAGGTGAATGCACCAATTTGTAAGTCGCTCTGGATAAGAGCGTCTGCTAAATGACTTAAATGTAAATGTAAATGTAAACATATAGGGTGGATAGGGTGGGGCTGTATGGACATATAGGGTGGATAGGGTGGGGCTGCATGGACATATAGGGTGGATAGGGTGGGGCTGCATGGACATATAGGGTGGATAGGGTGGATAGGGTGGGGCTGAATGGACATATAGGGTGGATAGGGTGGATAGGGTGGATAGGGTGGATAGGGTGGATAGGGTGGGGCTGAATGGACATATAGAGTGGATAGGGTGGATAGGGTGGGGCTGCATGGACATATAGGGTGGATAGGGTGGGGCTGCATGGACATATAGGGTGGATAGGGTGGGGCTGCATGGACATATAGGGTGGATAGGGTGGATAGGGTGGGGCTGCATGGACATATAGGGTGGATAGGGTGGATAGGGTGGGGCTGCATGGACATATAGGGTGGATAGGGTGGATAGGGTGGATAGGGTGGGGCTGCATGGACATATAGGGTGGATAGGGTGGGGCTGCATGGACATATAGGGTGGATAGGGTGGATAGGGTGGGGCTGCATGGACATATAGGGTGGATAGGGTGGGGCTGAATGGACATATAGGGTGGATAGGGTGGGGCTGCATGGACATATAGGGTGGATAGGGTGGGGCTGCATGGACATATAGGGTGGATAGGGTGGGGCTGCATGGACATATAGGGTGGATAGGGTGGGGCTGCATGGACATATAGGGTGGATAGGGTGGGGCTGCATGGACATATAGGGTGGATAGGGTGGGGCTGCATGGACATATAGGGTGGATGGGGTGGGGCTGCATGGACATATAGGGTGGATGGGGTGGGGCTGCATGGACATATAGGGTGGATAGGGTGGGGCTGCATGGACATATAGGGTGGATAGGGTGGGGCTGCATGGACATATAGGGTGGATAGGGTGGGGCTGCATGGACATATATGGATAGGGTGGGGCTGCATGGACATATAGGGTGGATAGGGTGGGGCTGCATGGACATACATAGGGTGGATAGGGTGGGGCTGCATGGACATATAGGGTGGATAGGGTGGGGCTGCATGGACATATAGGGTGGATAGGGTGGGGCTGCATGGACATATAGGGTGGATAGGGTGGGGCTGCATGGACATATAGGGTGGATAGGGTGGGGCTGCATGGACAT